>NW_027285194.1:0-97500 GCF_040894005.1 Engystomops pustulosus | reverse complement strand
AGCACTGTCACCTCCTGTGCCCCTCCTCCTCCTCATAGATTGTAAGCTCTTGTGACCATTGTACAAGCACTGTCACCTCCTGTGTCCCCTCCTCCTCATAGATTGTAAGCTCCTGTGATCATTGTACAAGCACTGTCACCTCCTGTGTCCCCCCCTCTTCATAGATTGTAAGCTCCTGTGACCATTGTACAAGCACTGTCACCTCCTGTGTCCTCCTCGTCATGGATTGTAAGCTCCTGTGACCATTGTACAAACACTGTCACCTCCTGTGTCCTCCTCCTCATGGATTGTAAGCTCCTGTGACCATTGTACAAGCACTGTCACCTCCTGTGTCCTCCTCTTCCTCATAGATTGTAAGCTCCTGTGACCAGTGTACAAGCACTGTCACATCCTGTGTATTCCCCTCCTCATAGATTGTAAGCTCCAGTGACCATTGTACAAGCACTGTCACCTCCTGTGTCCTCCTCTTCCTCATAGATTGTAAGCTCCTGTGACCACTGTACAAGCACTGTCGCCTCCTGTGTCCCCTCCTCCTCATAGATTGTAAGCTCCTGTGACCATTGTACAAGCACTGTCACCTCCTGTGTCCCCTCCTCCTCATAGATTGTAAGCTCCTGTGACCATTGTACATGCACTGTCACCACCTGTGTCCTCCTCCTCATAGATTGTAAGCTCCTGTGCCCATTGTACAAGCACTGTCACCTCCTGTGTCTCCTCCTCCTCATAGATTGTAAGCTCCTGTGACCATTGTACAAGCACTGTCACCTCCTGTGTCCTCCTCCTCATAGATTGTAAGCTCCTGTGACCATTGTACAAGCACTGTCACCTCCTGTGCCCCTCCTCCTCCTCATAGATTGTAAGCTCTTGTGACCATTGTACAAGCACTGTCACCTCCTGTGTCCCCTCCTCCTCATAGATTGTAAGCTCCTGTGATCATTGTACAAGCACTGTCACCTCCTGTGTCCCCCCCTCTTCATAGATTGTAAGCTCCTGTGACCATTGTACAAGCACTGTCACCTCCTGTGTCCTCCTCCTCATGGATTGTAAGCTCCTGTGACCATTGTACAAGCACTGTCACCTCCTGTGTCCTCCTCCTCATAGATTGTAAGCTCCTGTGACCATTGTACAAGCACTGTCACCTCCTGTGTCCTCCTCCTCATGGATTGTAAGCTCCTGTGACCATTGTACAAGCACTGTCACCTCCTGTGTCCTCCTCTTCCTCATAGATTGTAAGCTCCTGTGACCACTGTACAAGCACTGTCACATCCTGTGTATTCCCCTCCTCATAGATTGTAAGCTCCAGTGACCATTGTACAAGCACTGTCACCTCCTGTGTCCTCCTCTTCCTCATAGATTGTAAGCTCCTGTGACCACTGTACAAGCACTGTCGCCTCCTGTGTCCCCTCCTCCTCATAGATTGTAAGCTCCTGTGACCATTGTACAAGCAGTGTCACCTCCTGTGTCCTCCTCCTCATAGATTGTAAGCTCCTGTGACCATTGTACAAGCACTGCCACCTCCTGTGTCCCCTCCTCCTCATAGATTGTAAGCTCCTGTGACCATTGTACATGCACTGTCACCACCTGCGTCCCCCTCCTCATAGATTGTAAGCTCCTGTGACCATTGTACAAGTACTGTCACCTCCTGTGTCCTCCTCCTCATAGATTGTAAGCTCCTGTGACCATTGTACAAGCACTGTCACCTCCTGTGTCCTCTCCTCCTCATAGATTGTAAGCTCCTATGACCATTGTACAAGCACTGTCACATCCTGTGTCCCCTCCTCCTCATAGATTGTAAGCTCCTGTGACCATTGTACATGCACTGTCACCACCTGTGTCCCCCTCCTCATAGATTGTAAGCTCCTGTGACCATTGTACAAGCACTGTCACCTCCTGTGTCCTCCTCCTCATAGATTGTAAGCTCCTGTGACCATTGTACAAGCACTGTCACCTCCTGTCCCCTCCTCCTCATAGATTGTAAGCTCTTGTGACCATTGTATAAGCACTGTCACCTCCTGTGTCCCCTCCTCATAGATTGTAAGCTCCTGTGACCATTGTACAAGCACTGTCACCTCCTGTGTCCCCTCCTCCTCATACATTGTAAGCTCCTGTGATCATTGTACGAGCACTGTCACCTCCTGTGTCCCCTCCTCCTCATAGATTGTAAGCTCCTGTGATCATTGTACAAGCACTGTCACCTCCTGTGTCCCCCCCTCTTCATAGATTGTAAGCTCCTGTGACCATTGTACAAGCACTGTCACCTCCTGTGTCCTCCTCCTCATGGATTGTAAGCTCCTGTGACCATTGTACAAGCACTGTCACCTCCTGTGTCCTCCTCCTCATGGATTGTAAGCTCCTGTGACCATTGTACAAGCACTGTCACCTCCTGTGTCCTCCTCTTCCTCATAGATTGTAAGCTCCTGTGACCACTGTACAAGCACTGTCACCTCCTGTGTCCCCTCCTCCTCATAGATCGTAAGCTCCTGTGACCATTGTACAAGCAGTGTCACCTCCTGTGTCCTCCTCCTCATAGATTGTAAGCTCCTGTGACCATTGTACAAGCACTGTCACCTCCTGTGTATTCCCCTCCTCATAGATTGTAAGCTCCAGTGACCATTGTACAAGCACTGTCACCTCCTGTGTCCTCCTCTTCCTCATAGATTGTAAGCTCCTGTGACCACTGTACAAGCACTGTCACATCCTGTGTATTCCCCTCCTCATAGATTGTAAGCTCCAGTGACCATTGTACAAGCACTGTCACCTCCTGTGTCCTCCTCTTCCTCATAGATTGTAAGCTCCTGTGACCACTGTACAAGCACTGTCGCCTCCTGTGTCCCCTCCTCCTCATAGATCGTAAGCTCCTGTGACCATTGTACAAGCAGTGTCACCTCCTGTGTCCTCCTCCTCAAAGATTGTAAGCTCCTGTGACCATTGTACATGCACTGTCACCACCTGTGTCCTCCTCCTCATAGATTGTAAGCTCCTGTGACCATTGTACAAGCACTGTCACCTCCTGTGTCTCCTCCTCCTCATAGATTGTAAGCTCCTGTGACCATTGTACAAGCACTTTCACCTCCTGTGTCCTCCTCCTCATAGATTGTAAGCTCCTGTGACCATTGTACAAGCACTGTCACCTCCTGTGTCCCCTCCTCATAGATTGTAAGCTCCTGTGACCATTGTACAAGCACTGTCACCTCCTGTGCCCCTCCTCCTCCTCATAGATTGTAAGCTCTTGTGACCATTGTACAAGCACTGTCACCTCCTGTGTCCCCTCCTCCTCATAGATTGTAAGCTCCTGTGATCATTGTACAAGCACTGTCACCTCCTGTGTCCCCCCCTCTTCATAGATTGTAAGCTCCTGTGACCATTGTACAAGCACTGTCACCTCCTGTGTCCTCCTCCTCATGGATTGTAAGCTCCTGTGACCATTGTACAAGCACTGTCACCTCCTGTGTCCTCCTCCTCATGGATTGTAAGCTCCTGTGACCATTGTACAAGCACTGTCACCTATTGTGTCCTCCTCTTCCTCATAGATTGTAAGCTCCTGTGACCATTGTACAAGCACTGTCACCTCCTGTGTCCTCCTCTTCCTCATAGATTGTAAGCTCCTGTGACCACTGTACAAGCACTGTCACATCCTGTGTATTCCCCTCCTCATAGATTGTAAGCTCCAGTGACCATTGTACAAGCACTGTCACCTTCTGTGTCCTCCTCTTCCTCATAGATTGTAAGCTCCTGTGACCACTGTACAAGCACTGTCGCCTCCTGTGTCCCCTCCTCCTCATAGATTGTAAGCTCCTGTGACCATTGTACAAGCAGTGTCACCTCCTGTGTCCTCCTCCTCATAGATTGTAAGCTCCTGTGACCATTGTACAAGCACTGCCACCTCCTGTGTCCCCTCCTCCTCATAGATTGTAAGCTCCTGTGACCATTGTACAAGCACTGCCACCTCCTGTGTCCCCTCCTCCTCATAGATTGTAAGCTCCTGTGACCATTGTACATGCACTGTCACCACCTGTGTCCCCCTCCTCATAGATTGTAAGCTCCTGTGACCATTGTACAAGCACTGTCACCTCCTGTGTCCTCCTCCTCATAGATTGTAAGCTCCTGTCACCATTGTACAAGCACTGTCACCTCCTGTGTCCCCTCCTCATAGATTGTAAGCTCCTGGGACCATTGTACAAGCACTGTCACCTCCTGTGTCCCCTCCTCCTCATAGATTGTAAGCTCCTGTGACCATTGTACAAGCAGTGTCACCTCCTGTGTCCTCCTCCTCATAGATTGTAAGCTCCTGTGACCATTGTACAAGCACTGCCACCTCCTGTGTCCCCTCCTCCTCATAGATTGTAAGCTCCTGTGACCATTGTACAAGCACTGCCACCTCCTGTGTCCCCTCCTCCTCATAGATTGTAAGCTCCTGTGACCATTGTACATGCACTGTCACCACCTGTGTCCCCCTCCTCATAGATTGTAAGCTCCTGTGACCATTGTACAAGCACTGTCACCTCCTGTGTCCTCCTCCTCATAGATTGTAAGCTCCTGTCACCATTGTACAAGCACTGTCACCTCCTGTGTCCCCTCCTCATAGATTGTAAGCTCCTGGGACCATTGTACAAGCACTGTCACCTCCTGTGTCCCCTCCTCCTCATAGATTGTAAGCTCCTGTGATCATTGTACAAGCACTGTCACCTCCTGTGTCCCCCCCTCTTCATAGATTGTAAGCTTCTGTGACCATTGTACAAGGACTGTCACCTCCTGTGTCCTCCTCTTCCTCATAGATTGTAAGCTCCTGTGACCATTGTACAAGCACTGTCACCTCCTGTGTCCTCCTCCTCATGGATTGTAAGCTCCTGTGACCATTGTACAAGCACTGCCACCTCCTGTGTCCCCTCCTCCTCATAGATTGTAAGCTCCTGTGACCATTGTACATGCACTGTCACCACCTGTGTCCTCCTCCTCATAGATTGTAAGCTCCTGTGACCATTGTACAAGCACTGTCACCTCCTGTGTCTCCTCCTCCTCATAGATTGTAAGCTCCTGTGACCATTGTACAAGCACTGTCACCTCCTGTGTCCTCCTCCTCATAGATTGTAAGCTCCTGTGACCATTGTACAAGCACTGTCACCTCCTGTGCCCCTCCTCCTCCTCATAGATTGTAAGCTCTTGTGACCATTGTACAAGCACTGTCACCTCCTGTGTCCCCTCCTCCTCATAGATTGTAAGCTCCTGTGATCATTGTACAAGCACTGTCACCTCCTGTGTCCCCCCCTCTTCATAGATTGTAAGCTCCTGTGACCATTGTACAAGCACTGTCACCTCCTGTGTCCTCCTCGTCATGGATTGTAAGCTCCTGTGACCATTGTACAAACACTGTCACCTCCTGTGTCCTCCTCCTCATGGATTGTAAGCTCCTGTGACCATTGTACAAGCACTGTCACCTCCTGTGTCCTCCTCTTCCTCATAGATTGTAAGCTCCTGTGACCAGTGTACAAGCACTGTCACATCCTGTGTATTCCCCTCCTCATAGATTGTAAGCTCCAGTGACCATTGTACAAGCACTGTCACCTCCTGTGTCCTCCTCTTCCTCATAGATTGTAAGCTCCTGTGACCACTGTACAAGCACTGTCGCCTCCTGTGTCCCCTCCTCCTCATAGATTGTAAGCTCCTGTGACCATTGTACAAGCACTGTCACCTCCTGTGTCCCCTCCTCCTCATAGATTGTAAGCTCCTGTGACCATTGTACATGCACTGTCACCACCTGTGTCCTCCTCCTCATAGATTGTAAGCTCCTGTGCCCATTGTACAAGCACTGTCACCTCCTGTGTCTCCTCCTCCTCATAGATTGTAAGCTCCTGTGACCATTGTACAAGCACTGTCACCTCCTGTGTCCTCCTCCTCATAGATTGTAAGCTCCTGTGACCATTGTACAAGCACTGTCACCTCCTGTGCCCCTCCTCCTCCTCATAGATTGTAAGCTCTTGTGACCATTGTACAAGCACTGTCACCTCCTGTGTCCCCTCCTCCTCATAGATTGTAAGCTCCTGTGATCATTGTACAAGCACTGTCACCTCCTGTGTCCCCCCCTCTTCATAGATTGTAAGCTCCTGTGACCATTGTACAAGCACTGTCACCTCCTGTGTCCTCCTCCTCATGGATTGTAAGCTCCTGTGACCATTGTACAAGCACTGTCACCTCCTGTGTCCTCCTCCTCATAGATTGTAAGCTCCTGTGACCATTGTACAAGCACTGTCACCTCCTGTGTCCTCCTCCTCATGGATTGTAAGCTCCTGTGACCATTGTACAAGCACTGTCACCTCCTGTGTCCTCCTCTTCCTCATAGATTGTAAGCTCCTGTGACCACTGTACAAGCACTGTCACATCCTGTGTATTCCCCTCCTCATAGATTGTAAGCTCCAGTGACCATTGTACAAGCACTGTCACCTCCTGTGTCCTCCTCTTCCTCATAGATTGTAAGCTCCTGTGACCACTGTACAAGCACTGTCGCCTCCTGTGTCCCCTCCTCCTCATAGATTGTAAGCTCCTGTGACCATTGTACAAGCAGTGTCACCTCCTGTGTCCTCCTCCTCATAGATTGTAAGCTCCTGTGACCATTGTACAAGCACTGCCACCTCCTGTGTCCCCTCCTCCTCATAGATTGTAAGCTCCTGTGACCATTGTACATGCACTGTCACCACCTGCGTCCCCCTCCTCATAGATTGTAAGCTCCTGTGACCATTGTACAAGTACTGTCACCTCCTGTGTCCTCCTCCTCATAGATTGTAAGCTCCTGTGACCATTGTACAAGCACTGTCACCTCCTGTGTCCTCTCCTCCTCATAGATTGTAAGCTCCTATGACCATTGTACAAGCACTGTCACATCCTGTGTCCCCTCCTCCTCATAGATTGTAAGCTCCTGTGACCATTGTACATGCACTGTCACCACCTGTGTCCCCCTCCTCATAGATTGTAAGCTCCTGTGACCATTGTACAAGCACTGTCACCTCCTGTGTCCTCCTCCTCATAGATTGTAAGCTCCTGTGACCATTGTACAAGCACTGTCACCTCCTGTCCCCTCCTCCTCATAGATTGTAAGCTCTTGTGACCATTGTATAAGCACTGTCACCTCCTGTGTCCCCTCCTCATAGATTGTAAGCTCCTGTGACCATTGTACAAGCACTGTCACCTCCTGTGTCCCCTCCTCCTCATACATTGTAAGCTCCTGTGATCATTGTACGAGCACTGTCACCTCCTGTGTCCCCTCCTCCTCATAGATTGTAAGCTCCTGTGATCATTGTACAAGCACTGTCACCTCCTGTGTCCCCCCCTCTTCATAGATTGTAAGCTCCTGTGACCATTGTACAAGCACTGTCACCTCCTGTGTCCTCCTCCTCATGGATTGTAAGCTCCTGTGACCATTGTACAAGCACTGTCACCTCCTGTGTCCTCCTCCTCATGGATTGTAAGCTCCTGTGACCATTGTACAAGCACTGTCACCTCCTGTGTCCTCCTCTTCCTCATAGATTGTAAGCTCCTGTGACCACTGTACAAGCACTGTCACCTCCTGTGTCCCCTCCTCCTCATAGATCGTAAGCTCCTGTGACCATTGTACAAGCAGTGTCACCTCCTGTGTCCTCCTCCTCATAGATTGTAAGCTCCTGTGACCATTGTACAAGCACTGTCACCTCCTGTGTATTCCCCTCCTCATAGATTGTAAGCTCCAGTGACCATTGTACAAGCACTGTCACCTCCTGTGTCCTCCTCTTCCTCATAGATTGTAAGCTCCTGTGACCACTGTACAAGCACTGTCACATCCTGTGTATTCCCCTCCTCATAGATTGTAAGCTCCAGTGACCATTGTACAAGCACTGTCACCTCCTGTGTCCTCCTCTTCCTCATAGATTGTAAGCTCCTGTGACCACTGTACAAGCACTGTCGCCTCCTGTGTCCCCTCCTCCTCATAGATCGTAAGCTCCTGTGACCATTGTACAAGCAGTGTCACCTCCTGTGTCCTCCTCCTCAAAGATTGTAAGCTCCTGTGACCATTGTACATGCACTGTCACCACCTGTGTCCTCCTCCTCATAGATTGTAAGCTCCTGTGACCATTGTACAAGCACTGTCACCTCCTGTGTCTCCTCCTCCTCATAGATTGTAAGCTCCTGTGACCATTGTACAAGCACTTTCACCTCCTGTGTCCTCCTCCTCATAGATTGTAAGCTCCTGTGACCATTGTACAAGCACTGTCACCTCCTGTGTCCCCTCCTCATAGATTGTAAGCTCCTGTGACCATTGTACAAGCACTGTCACCTCCTGTGCCCCTCCTCCTCCTCATAGATTGTAAGCTCTTGTGACCATTGTACAAGCACTGTCACCTCCTGTGTCCCCTCCTCCTCATAGATTGTAAGCTCCTGTGATCATTGTACAAGCACTGTCACCTCCTGTGTCCCCCCCTCTTCATAGATTGTAAGCTCCTGTGACCATTGTACAAGCACTGTCACCTCCTGTGTCCTCCTCCTCATGGATTGTAAGCTCCTGTGACCATTGTACAAGCACTGTCACCTCCTGTGTCCTCCTCCTCATGGATTGTAAGCTCCTGTGACCATTGTACAAGCACTGTCACCTATTGTGTCCTCCTCTTCCTCATAGATTGTAAGCTCCTGTGACCATTGTACAAGCACTGTCACCTCCTGTGTATTCCCCTCCTCATAGATTGTAAGCGCTAGTGACCATTGTACAAGCACTGTCACCTCCTGTGTCCTCCTCTTCCTCATAGATTGTAAGCTCCTGTGACCACTGTACAAGCACTGTCACATCCTGTGTATTCCCCTCCTCATAGATTGTAAGCTCCAGTGACCATTGTACAAGCACTGTCACCTTCTGTGTCCTCCTCTTCCTCATAGATTGTAAGCTCCTGTGACCACTGTACAAGCACTGTCGCCTCCTGTGTCCCCTCCTCCTCATAGATTGTAAGCTCCTGTGACCATTGTACAAGCAGTGTCACCTCCTGTGTCCTCCTCCTCATAGATTGTAAGCTCCTGTGACCATTGTACAAGCACTGCCACCTCCTGTGTCCCCTCCTCCTCATAGATTGTAAGCTCCTGTGACCATTGTACAAGCACTGCCACCTCCTGTGTCCCCTCCTCCTCATAGATTGTAAGCTCCTGTGACCATTGTACATGCACTGTCACCACCTGTGTCCCCCTCCTCATAGATTGTAAGCTCCTGTGACCATTGTACAAGCACTGTCACCTCCTGTGTCCTCCTCCTCATAGATTGTAAGCTCCTGTCACCATTGTACAAGCACTGTCACCTCCTGTGTCCCCTCCTCATAGATTGTAAGCTCCTGGGACCATTGTACAAGCACTGTCACCTCCTGTGTCCCCTCCTCCTCATAGATTGTAAGCTCCTGTGACCATTGTACAAGCAGTGTCACCTCCTGTGTCCTCCTCCTCATAGATTGTAAGCTCCTGTGACCATTGTACAAGCACTGCCACCTCCTGTGTCCCCTCCTCCTCATAGATTGTAAGCTCCTGTGACCATTGTACAAGCACTGCCACCTCCTGTGTCCCCTCCTCCTCATAGATTGTAAGCTCCTGTGACCATTGTACATGCACTGTCACCACCTGTGTCCCCCTCCTCATAGATTGTAAGCTCCTGTGACCATTGTACAAGCACTGTCACCTCCTGTGTCCTCCTCCTCATAGATTGTAAGCTCCTGTCACCATTGTACAAGCACTGTCACCTCCTGTGTCCCCTCCTCATAGATTGTAAGCTCCTGGGACCATTGTACAAGCACTGTCACCTCCTGTGTCCCCTCCTCCTCATAGATTGTAAGCTCCTGTGATCATTGTACAAGCACTGTCACCTCCTGTGTCCCCCCCTCTTCATAGATTGTAAGCTTCTGTGACCATTGTACAAGGACTGTCACCTCCTGTGTCCTCCTCTTCCTCATAGATTGTAAGCTCCTGTGACCATTGTACAAGCACTGTCACCTCCTGTGTCCTCCTCCTCATGGATTGTAAGCTCCTGTGACCATTGTACAAGCACTGCCACCTCCTGTGTCCCCTCCTCCTCATAGATTGTAAGCTCCTGTGACCATTGTACAAGCACTGTCACATCCTGTGTATTCCCCTCCTCATAGATTGTAAGCTCCAGGGACCATTGTACAAGCACTGTCACCTCCTGTGTCCTCCTCTTCCTCATAGATTGTAAGCTCCTCTGACCACTGTACAAGCACTGTCGCCTCCTGTGTCCCCTCCTCCTCATAGATTGTAAGCTCCTGTGACCATTGTACAAGCAGTGTCACCTCCTGTGTCCTCCTCCTCATAGATTGTAAGCTCCTGTGACCATTGTACAAGCACTGTCACCTCCTGTGTCCCCTCCTCCTCATAGATAGTAAGCTCCTGTGACCATTGTACAAGTATTGTCACCTCCTGTGTCCTCCTCCTCATAGATTTTAAGCTCTTGTGACCATTGTACAAGCACTGTCACCTCCTGTGTCGTCCTCCTCATAGATTGTAAGCTCCTGTGACCATTGTACAAGCACTGTCACCTCCTGTGTCGTCCTCCTCATAGATTGTAAGCTCCTGTGACCATTGTACAAGCACTGTCACCTCCTTTGTCCTCCTCCTCCTCAAAGATTGTAAGCTCTTGTGACCATTGTACAAGCACTGTCACCTCCTGTGTCCCCTCCTCCTCAATGGTCACAGGAGCTTACAATCTATGAGGAGGAGACAGGAGGTGACAGTGCTTGTACAATGGTTACAGGAGCTTACAATCTATGAGGAGGAGGGGGGCCCAGGTGGTGACAGTGCTTGTACAATGGTCACAGCTTACAATCTATGAGGAGGAGAGGACACAGGAGGTGACAGTGCTTGTACAATGGTCACAGGAGCTTACAATCTATGAGGAGGAGGACACAGGAGGCGACAGTGCATGTACAATGGTCATGGAACTTACAATCTATGAGGAGGAGGACACAGGAGGTGGCAGTGCTTGTACAATGGTCACAGGAGCTTACAATCTATAAGGAGGAGGACACAGGAGGGGACACTGCTTGTACAATGCTCACAAGAGCTTACAATCTATGAGGAGTAGGGGGGGCACAGGAGGTGACAGTGCTTGTACAATGGCCACAGGAGCTTACAATCTATGAGGAGGAGGAGGACACAGGTGGTGACAGTGCTTGTACAATGGTCACAGCTTACAATCTATGAGGAGGAGAGGACACAGGAGGTGACAGTGCTTGTACAATGGTCACAGGAGCTTACAATCTATGAGGAGGAGGACACAGGAGATGACAGTGCTTGTACAATGGTCACATGAAATTACAATCTATGAGGAGGAGGAGACAGGAGGTGACAGTGCTTGTACAATGGTCACAAGAGCTTAAAATCTATGAGGAGGAGGAGGACACAGGATGTGACAGTGCTTGTAGAATGGTCACAGGAGCTTACAATCTATGAGGAGGAGGAAGACACAGGAATTGACAGTGCTTGTAGAATGGTCACAGGAGCTTACAATCTATGAGGAGGAGGAGGACACAGGAATTGACAGTACTTGTACAATGGTCACAGGAGCTTACAATCTATGAGGAGTAGGACGACACTGGAGGTGACAGTGCTTGTACAATGGTCACAGGAGCTTACAATCTATGAGGAGGAGGACACAGGAGGTGACAGTGCTTGTACAATGGTCACAAGAGCTTACAATCTATGAGCAGGAGGACACAGGAGGTGACAGTGCTTGTACAATGGTCACAGGAGCTTACAATCTATGAGGAGGAGGACACAGGAGGTGACAATACTTGTACAATGGTCACAGGAGCTTACAATCTATGAGGAGGAGGACACAGGAGGTGACAATACTTGTACAATGGTCACAGGAGCTTACAATCTATGAGGAGGAGGAGGACACAGGAGGTGACAGTGCTTGTACAATGGTCACAGGAGCTTACAATCTATGAGGAGGACGACACAGGAGGTGACAGTGCTTGTACAATGGTCATGGGAGCTTACAATCTATGAGGAGGAGGAGGGGCACAGGAGGTGACAGTGCTTGTACAAAGGTCACAAGAGCTTACAATCTATGAGGAGGAGGACACAGGAGATGACAGTGCTTGTACAATGGTCACAGAAGCTTACAATCTATGAGGAGGAGGACACAGGAGGTGACAATACTTGTACAATGGTCACAGGAGCTTACAATCTATGAGGAGGAGGACACAGGAGGTGACAATACTTGTACAATGGTCATAGGAGCTTACAATCTATGAGGAGGAGGACACAGGAGGTGACAGTGCTTGTACAATGGTCACAGGAGCTTACAATCTATGAGGAGGAGGACACAGGAGGTGACAGTGCTTGTACAATGGTCACAGGAGCTTACAATCTATGAGGAGGAGGACACAGGAGGTGACAGTGCTTGTACAATGGTCACAGGAGCTTACAATCTATGAGGAGAAGAGGACACAGGAGGTGACAGTGCTTGTACAATGGTCACAGGAGCTTACATTCTATGAGGAGGAGGACACAGGAGGTGACAATACTTGTACAATGGTCACAGGAGCTTACAATCTATGAGGAGGAGGAAAACACAGGAGGTGACAGTGCTTGTACAATGGTCACAGGAGCTTACAATCTTTGAGGAGTAGGGGGGGGCACAGGAGGTGACAGTGCTTGTACAATGCTCACAAGAGCTTACAATCTATGAGGAGGAGGACACAGGAGGTGACAGTGCTTGTACAATGGTCAGAGGAGCTTACAATCTATGAGGAGGAGGACACAGGAGGTGACAATACTTGTACAATGGTCACAGGAGCTTACAATCTATGAGGAGGAGGAGGACACAGGAGGTGACAGTGCTTGTACAATGGTCACAAGAGCTTACAATCTATGAGGAGGAGGAGGGGCACAGGAGGTGACAGTGCTTGTACAATGGTCACAAGAGCTTAAAATCTATGAGGAGGAGGACACAGGAGGTGACAGTGCTTGTACAATGGTCACAGGAGCTTACAATCTATGAGGAGGAGGACACAGGAGGTGACAGTACTTGTACAATGGTCACAGGAGCTTACAATCTATGAGGAGGAGGGGACACAGGAGGTTGACAGTACTTGTACAATGGTCACAGGAGATTACATTCTATGAGGAGGAGGACACAGGAGGTGACAATACTTGTACAATGGTCACAGGAGCTTACAATCTATGAGGAGGAGGAAAACACAGGAGGTGACAGTGCTTGTACAATGGTCACAGGAGCTTACAATCTTTGAGGAGTAGGGGGGGGCACAGGAGGTGACAGTGCTTGTACAATGCTCACAAGAGCTTACAATCTATGAGGAGGAGGACACAGGAGGTGACAGTGCTTGTACAATGGTCAGAGGAGCTTACAATCTATGAGGAGGAGGACACAGGAGGTGACAATACTTGTACAATGGTCACAGGAGCTTACAATCTATGAGGAGGAGGACACAGGAGGTGACAGTGCTTGTACAATGGTCACAGGAGCTTACAATATATGAGGAGGAGGACACAGGAGGTGACAATACTTGTACAATGGTCACAGGAGCTTACAATCTATGAGGAGGAGGACACAGGAGGTGACATTACTTGTACAATGGTCACAGGAGCTTACAATCTATGAGGAGGAGGACACAGGAGGTGACAATACTTGTACAATGGTCACAGGAGCTTACAATCTATGAGGAGGAGGAGGGGCACAGGAGGTGGCAGTGCTTGTACAATGGTCACAGGAGCTTACAATCTATGAGGAGGAGGACACAGGAGGTGACAGTGCTTGTACAATGGTCACAGGAGCTTACAATCTATGAGGAGGAGGACACAGGAGGTGACAGTGCTTGTACAATGGTCACAGGAGCTTACAATCTATGAGGAGGAGGAGGACACAGGAGGTGACAGTGCTTGTACAATGGTCACAGGAGCTTACAATCTATGAGGAGGAGGGGACACAGGAGGTGACAGTACTTGTACAATGGTCACAGGAGCTTACAATCTATGAGGAGGAGGACACAGGAGGTGACAATACTTGTACAATGGTCACAGGAGCTTACAATCTATGAGGAGGAGGACACAGGAGATGACAATACTTGTACAATGGTCACAGGAGCTTACAATCTATGAGGAGGAGGACACAGGAGGTGACAGTGCTTGTACAATGGTCACAGGAGCTTACAATCTATGAGGAGGAGGAGGACACAGGAGGTGACAGTGCTTGTACAATGGTCACAGGAGCTTACAATCTATGAGGAGGAGGGGACACAGGAGGTGACAGTACTTGTACAATGGTCACAGGAGCTTACAATCTATGAGGAGGAGGACACAGGAGGTGACAATACTTGTACAATGGTCACAGGAGCTTACAATCTATGAGGAGGAGGACACAGGAGGTGACAGTGCTTGTACAATGGTCACAGGAGCTTACAATCTATGAGGAGGAGGACACAGGAGGTGACAGTGCTTGTACAATGGTCACAGGAGCTTACAATCTATGAGGAGGAGGAGGACACAGGAGGTGACAGTGCTTGTACAATGGTCACAGGAGCTTACAATCTATGAGGAGGAGGGGACACAGGAGGTGACAGTACTTGTACAATGGTCACAGGAGCTTACAATCTATGAGGAGGAGGACACAGGAGGTGACATTACTTGTACAATGGTCACAGGAGCTTACAATCTATGAGGAGGAGGACACAGGAGGTGACAATACTTGTACAATGGTCACAGGAGCTTACAATCTATGAGGAGGAGGAGGGGCACAGGAGGTGGCAGTGCTTGTACAATGGTCACAGGAGCTTACAATCTATGAGGAGGAGGACACAGGAGGTGACAGTGCTTGTACAATGGTCACAGGAGCTTACAATCTATGAGGAGGAGGACACAGGAGGTGACAGTGCTTGTACAATGGTCACAGGAGCTTACAATCTATGAGGAGGAGGAGGACACAGGAGGTGACAGTGCTTGTACAATGGTCACAGGAGCTTACAATCTATGAGGAGGAGGACACAGGAGGTGACAGTGCTTGTACAATGGTCACAGGAGCTTACAATCTATGAGGAGGAGGACACAGGAGGTGACAATACTTGTACAATGGTCACAGGAGCTTACAATCTATGAGGAGGAGGACACAGGAGATGACAGTGCTTGTACAATGGTCACAGGAGCTTACAATATATGAGGAGGAGGACACAGGAGGTGACAATACTTGTACAATGGTCACAGGAGCTTACAATCTATGAGGAGGAGGACACAGGAGGTGACATTACTTGTACAATGGTCACAGGAGCTTACAATCTATGAGGAGGAGGACACAGGAGGTGACAATACTTGTACAATGGTCACAGGAGCTTACAATCTATGAGGAGGAGGAGGGGCACAGGAGGTGGCAGTGCTTGTACAATGGTCACAGGAGCTTACAATCTATGAGGAGGAGGACACAGGAGGTGACAGTGCTTGTACAATGGTCACAGGAGCTTACAATCTATGAGGAGGAGGACACAGGAGGTGACAGTGCTTGTACAATGGTCACAGGAGCTTACACTCTATGAGGAGGAGGAGGACACAGGAGGTGACAGTGCTTGTACAATGGTCACAGGAGCTTACAATCTATGAGGAGGAGGGGACACAGGAGGTGACAGTACTTGTACAATGGTCACAGGAGCTTACAATCTATGAGGAGGAGGACACAGGAGGTGACAATACTTGTACAATGGTCACAGGAGCTTACAATCTATGAGGGGGAGGACACAGGAGATGACAGTGCTTGTACAATGGTCACAGGAGCTTACAATCTATGAGGAGGAGGACACAGGAGGTGACAATACTTGTACAATGGTCACAGGAGCTTACAATCTATGAGGAGGAGGACACAGGAGGTGACATTACTTGTACAATGGTCACAGGAGCTTACAATCTATGAGGAGGAGGGGACACAGGAGGTGGCAGTGCTTGTACAGTGGTCACAGGAGCTTACAATCTATGAGGAGGAGGAGGACACAGGAGGTGACAGTGCTTGTACAGTGGTCACAGGAGCTTACAATCTATGAGGAGGAGGGGACACAGGAGGTGATAGTGCTTGTACAATGGTCACAGGAGCTTACAATCTATGAGGAGGAGGGGACACAGGAGGTGACAGTGCTTGTACAATGGTCACAGGAGCTTACAATCTATGAGGTGGACACAGGAGGTGACAGTGCTTGTACAATGGTCACAGGAGCTTACAATCTCTGAGGAGGAGGGGACACAGGAGGTTACAGTGCTTGTACAGTGGTCACAGGAGCTTACATTCTAACCCTACAGGAAACAATCTGTGTGCGGAGGGATCACATCCCCCTCCTCCCATTACTTGGTGCGCTCCAGGGATATAGAAGCCGGGGTGGAAGCTTTCGGGATCCAGACCACAGAGCTAGCACTCACAATGAATACACCAGAGGGTTTAAGTGAAGAAAAGCAAGCTACCCCCGAAGTACAGACGTTCTGTGACAAGGTAAGTGACATTAGGGTCTTATCTAGTAAATTTTTGTGTTGCTGAACTTTTTCTGGTCATCAAGACTAATAAAATAAGTGTAGTTTGATGCTGATGCATTAGGAACCTGTGGGTCTGTCAGTGATGCCACCCCCATGACTCACACCAGGGAAGGGACATGGCATTATGCCCCCCCCCCCCCCTTTCCAAACCTCCTACAAAACCAGTGGAATCAGGGCTGTAAAATGTCGCCCTCCCTTCATTAAAAAAATAGACCATCTACCAGCTCCGTACATGAAATAGATCCTTCCAGCGAAAATACAGCCAAGAATATACAACACATAGAAATATGTAACAGCAATGAATACACTAAACACACCAACGGTCTCCACACTGCGTCTCTAAAAGCATCCCAGTCAGAAAAAAGCCCCCCCTGATAGCAGTTATGCCCTTCAGTATAATGCACCCCTAAAAACAGACAATAATGTCATATAATATACTGCGCCCCCTCAATATATCACTGTAAATACTAGATTATTGTTTCTCTTCCATTGATTCGTATTTAGCACCTCCTCAATTTAGCAAGCACAGCATCAATATAGCATAGTAATTCAGCACAGCAACCCCCTTAGTAATACAGCACAGGACCCCCTTAGTATCATAGCACAGAACCTCCATAGTACCATAGCACAGGACCCCCCCCTTAGTATCATAGCACAGAACCCTTAATAGTAATGCAGCACAGGACCCCCCCTTCCTTAGTAATGTAGCACCGAACCCTTCATAGTAATGCAGCACAGGACCCCCATAGTATCATAGCACAGGACCCCCTCCATAGTATCATAGCACCGAACCCTTCATAATAATGCAGCACAGGACCCCCTTAGTATCATAGAACAGAACCCTTCATAATAATGCAGCACAGGACCCCCATAGTAGCATAGCACAGGACACCCAATTGTAATGCAGGACAGAACTGCCTAAAGGATCATAGCACAGAACCCCCTTAGTATCATACCACAGAACCCTTAATAATAATGCAGCACAGGACCCCCATAGTATCATAGCACAGAACCCCCATAGTATCATAGCACAGAACCTTTAATAATAATGCAGCACAGGACCCCCATAGTACCATAGCACAGGACCCCCCTTAGTATCATAGCAGAGAACCCTTAATAGTAATGCAGCACAGGACCCCCCCTTAGTAATGTAGCACAGAACCCTTAATAGTAATGCAGCACAGGACCCCCCCCCCCCCCCTTAGTAATGTAGAACTCCAGGGACCTGAGAAGGGAAGTGACACATGCAGGATATCGGGCGCACGATCTTAGTGACTCCCCGCACAGCGCATTATACACGGACAATGCACTTACATGCACCAGGAAGAAGAAGGTGAACTCCGGGGACCTGAGCGGGGAAGCGACACATGCAGGATATCGGGTGCACGATCTTAGTGACTCCCCGCACAGCGCATTATACACGGACAATGCACTTACATGCACCAGGAAGAAGAAGGTGAACTCCGGGGACCTGAGCAGGGAAGCGACACATGCAGGATATCGGGTGCAGGATCTTAGTGACTCCCCGCACAGCGCATTATACACGGACAATGCACTTACATGCACCAGGAAGAAGAAGGTGAACTCCTGGGACCTGAGCGGGGAAGCGACACATGCAGGATATCGGGCGCAGGGTCTTAGTGACTCCCCGCACAGCACATTATACACAGACAATGCACTTACATGCACCAGGAAGAAGAAGGTGAACTCCAGGGACCTGAGCGGGGAAGCGACACATCCAGGATATCGGGTGCAGGATCTTAGTGACTCCCCGCACAGCGCATTATACACGGACAATGCACTTACATGCACCAGGAAGAAGGTGAACTCCGGGGACCTGAGCGGGGAAGCGACACATGCAGGATATCGGGGGCAGGATCTTAGCGACTCCCCGCACAGCGCATTATACATGGACAATGCACTTACATGCACCAGGAAGAAGAAGGTGAACTCCTGGGACCTGAGCAGGGAAGCGACACATGCAGGATATCGGGTGCACGATCTTAGTGAATCCCCGCACAGTGCATTATACACGGACAATGCACTTACATGCACCAGGAAGAAGAAGGTGAACTCCAGGGACCTGAGCGGGGAAGCGACACATGCAGGATATCAGGCGCAGGATCTTAGTGACTCCCCGCACAGCACATTATACACGGACAATGCACTTACATGCTGCAGGAAGAAGAAGGTGAACTCCAGGGACTTGAGCGGGGAAGCGACACATGCAGGATATCGGGTGCAGGATCTTAGTGACTCCCCGCACAGCGCATTATACACGGACAATGCACTTACATGCACCAGGAAGAAGAAGGTGAACTCCAGGGACCTGAGCGGGGAAGCGACACATGCAGGATATCAGGCGCAGGATCTTAGTGACTCCCCGCACAGCGCATTATACACGGACAATGCACTTACATGCACCAGAAAGAAGGTGAACTCCAGGGACCTGAGCGGGGAAGCGACACATGCAGGATATCGGGCGCAGGATCTTAGTGACTCCCTGCACAGCGCATTATACACGGACAATGCACTTACATGCACCAGGAAGAAGGTGAACTCCAGGGACCTGAGCGGGGAAGCGACACATGCAGGATATCGGGTGCAGGATCTTAGTGACTCCCCGCACAGCACATTATACACGGACAATGCACTTACATGCACCAGGAAGAAGAAGGTGAACTCCAGGGACCTGAGCGGGGAAGCGACACATGCAGGATATCGGGGGCAGGATCTTAGTGACTCCCCGCACAGCGCATTATACACGGACAATGCACTTACATGCACCAGGAAGAAGAAGGTGAACTCCGGGGACCTGAGCGGGGAAGTGACACATGCAGGATATCGGGTGCAGGATCTTAGTGACTCCCTCGGACTAAGTGTCCGGCCTCCTGGAGCTGCACATCTCCCTCCATCCATAATGAGAGCCGAGGGAACAAATGATCTTCTAGATCTCAGTGTGACATCTCATGAATAAAAACCTTGTAGTAAAACCTCCAGTATCGGGTCGTGTTCCATCCTGATCCTCTAACTCCAGAGCCACAACCGAGGCAGATTTTCTGAATATTCTATTCAATCTCTGACAGTCCCAAACCGAGATACAGCCCCCTGCAGCTACAGTGACTAATACTGCACTTATACCCACTGGGCACAGTGATGCCACCCTGATAGAAGTGACTGGCACAGTGATGCCACCCTGATAGAAGTGACTCGCACAGTGATGCCACCCCTGATAGAAGTGACTGGCATACTGATGCCACCTCTGATAGAAGTGACTGGCACAGTGATGCCTCCCCTGATAGAAGTGACTGGCACAGTGATGCCTCCCCTGATAGCAGTGACTGGCACAGTGATGCCACCCCTGATAGCAGTGACTAGCACAGTGATGCCACCCCTGATAGAAGTGACTGGCACAGTGATGCCACCCTGATAGAAGTGACTGGCACAGTGATGCCTCCCCTGATAGAAGTGACTGGCACAGTGATGCCACACCTGATAGAAGTGACTGGCACAGTGATAACCACCCTGATAGAAGTGACTGGCACAGTGATGTCACCCCTGATAGAAGTGACTGGCACAGTGATGCCACACCTGATAGAAGTGACTGTCACAGTGATGCCACCCCTGATAGAAGTGACTGGCACAGTGATGTCACCCCTGATAGAAGTGACTGGCACAGTGATGCCACACCTGATAGAAGTGACTGGCACAGTGATGCCACACCTGATAGAAGTGACTGGCCCAGTGATGCCTCCCCTGATAGCAGTGACTGGCACAGTGATGCCTCCCCTGATAGAAGTGACTGGCACAGTGATGCCACACCTGATAGAAGTGACTGGCACAGTGATGCCACACCTGATAGAAGTGACTGGCCCAGTGATGCCTCCCCTGATAGCAGTGACTGGCACAGTGATGCCTCCCCTGATAGCAGTGACTGGCACAGTGATGTCACCCCCCATAGAAGTGACTGGCACAGTGATGTCACCCCTGATAGAAGTGACTGGCACAGTGATGCCTCCCCTGATAGCAGTGACTGGCACAGTGATGTCACCCCCATAGCAGTGACTGGCACAGTGATGTCACACCTGACAGAAGTGACTGGCACAGTGATGTCACCCCCCATAGAAGTGACTGGCACAGTGATGTCACCCCTGATAGAAGTGACTGGCACAGTGATGTCACCCCCCATAGAAGTGACTGGCACAGTGATGCCTCCCTGATAGCAGTGACTGGCACAGGAATGTCACCCCTGATAGAAGTGACTGGCACAGTGATGCCTCCCCTGATAGCAGTGACTGGCACAGTGATGTCACCCCTGATAGAAGTGACTGGCACAGTGATGCCACCCCTGATAGAAGTGACTGGCACAGTGATGCCACCCCTGATAGAAGTGACTGGCACAGTGATGTCACCCCTGATAGAAGTGACTGGCACAGTGATGTCACCCCTGATAGAAGTGACTGGCACAGTGATGCCTCCCCTGATAGCAGTGACTGGCACAGTGATGTCACCCCTGATAGAAGTGACTGGCACAGTGATGTCACCCCCCATAGAAGTGACTGGCACAGTGATGTCACCCCCCATAGAAGTGACTGGCACAGTGATGTCACCCCTGATAGAAGTGACTGGCACAGTGATGCCTCCCCTGATAGCAGTGACTGGCACAGTGATGTCACCCCCCATAGAAGTGACTGGCACAGTGATGCCTCCCCTGATAGAAGTGACTGGCACAGTGATGCCTCCCCTGATAGAAGTGACTGGCACAGTGATGCTGCCACACCTGATAGAAGTGACTGGCACAGTGATGCCACCCCTGATAGAAGTGACTGGCACAGTGATGCCTCCCCTGATAGCAGTGACTGGCACAGTGATGCCACCCCTGATAGAAGTGACTGGCACAGTGATGTCACCCCTGATAGAAGTGACTGGCACAGTGATGCCACCCCTGATAGAAGTGACTGGCACAGTGATGCCTCCCCTGATAGCAGTGACTGGCACAGTGATGCCACCCCTGATAGAAGTGACTGGCACAGTGATGCCACCCCTGATAGAAGTGACTGGCACAGTGATGCCACCCCTGATAGAAGTGACTGGCACAGTGATGCCACCCCTGATAGCAGTGACTGGCACAGTGATGCCTCCCCTGATAGAAGTGACTGGCACAGTGACCCTACCCCTGATAGAAGTGACTGGCACAGTGATGCCTCCCCTGATAGCAGTGACTGGCACAGTGATGCCTCCCCTGATAGAAGTGACTGGCACAGTGACCCCACCCCTGATAGAAGTGACTGGTACTGTGATGCCACCCTGATAGAAGTGACTAGCACAGTGATGCCTCCCCTGATAGAAGTGACTGGCACAGTGATGCCACCCCTGATAGCAGTGACTGGCACAGGGATGTCACCCCCCATAGAAGTGACTGGCACAGTGATGCCTCCCCTGATAGCAGTGACTGGCACAGTGATGCCTCCCCTGATAGCAGTGACTGCACAGTGATGTCACCCCCCATTGAAGTGACTGGCACAGTGGTGCTGCCACACCTGATAGAAGTGACTGGCACAGTGATGCCACCCCTGATAGAAGTGACTGGCACAGTGTTACCACCCCTGATAGAAGTGACTGGCACAGTAATGCCACCCTGATAGCAGTGACTGGCACCGTGATGCCTCCCCTGATGGAAGTGACTGGCACAGTGATGCCACCCCTGATAGAAGTGACTAGCACAGTGATGCCTCCCCTGATAGAAGTGACTGGCACAGTGATGCCACCCCTGATAGCAGTGACTGGCACAGGGATGTCACCCCCCATAGAAGTGACTGGCACAGTGATGCCTCCCCTGATAGCAGTGACTGGCACAGTGATGCCTCCCCTGATAGCAGTGACTGCACAGTGATGTCACCCCTGATAGAAGTGACTGGCACAGTGACCCCACCCCTGATAGAAGTGACTGGCACAGTAATGCCACCCTGATAGCAGTGACTGGCACCGTGATGCCTCCCCTGATGGAAGTGACTGGCACAGTGATGCCACCCCTGATAGAAGTGACTAGCACAGTGATGCCTCCCCTGATAGAAGTGACTGGCACAGTGATGCCACCCCTGATAGCAGTGACTGGCACAGGGATGTCACCCCCCATAGAAGTGACTGGCACAGTGATGCCTCCCCTGATAGCAGTGACTGGCACAGTGATGCCTCCCCTGATAGCAGTGACTGCACAGTGATGTCACCCCCCATTGAAGTGACTGGCACAGTGATGCTGCCACACCTGATAGAAGTGACTGGCACAGTGATGCCACCCCTGATAGAAGTGACTGGCACAGTGATGGCAACCCTGACATAAGTGACTGGCACAGAGGGGAAGATTTACTTACCCGGTCCATTCCGATCCAGCGGCGCGTTCTGTGCGGTGGATTCGGGTCCAGCCGGGATTTATTAAGGCAGTGCTGCGCTGAAGTCCGCTGGAATGCCCTGAAATTCACCGGCCTATTCCTAGTGAAGGTAAGTGCAATTTTCCCGACACATTTTTTTTTTTTAAATGCAGCAGTTTTTCCGGATCCAAGTGGCGCTGCTGCACTGAAAAGCATCGGAACGCGCTCAAGTTCACCGGCCTATTCATAGTGAAGGTAAGTGCAAACTCCGCAGCTCCGTTTTAAATGCGGGCGTTTTTTTCCGAATCCGTCGGGTTTTCGTTCAGCCATGCCCCCCCGATTTCCGTCGCGTGCATGCCAGCGCCGATGCGCCAAAATCCGATCGCGTGCGCCAAAATCCCGGGCAATTCAGGGAAAATCTGCGCAAATCGGAAATATTCGGGTAACACGTCGGGAAAACGCGAATCGGGCCCTTAGTAAATGACCCCCAATGTGCCCAAACTTCAACCAAAACCCACTTTTATGTTGCAAAGTGGCAACATGACAATTTGAGCAGTAACCTATTGATCTCTGCTGTATCACAAGTTTCAATCGTGTTGGTGTCATGAGGACACCAATACAAAAGAAAGAAGGAGACGTGTATTGTAGCTTCCCTCCAGGGTCCCCTAAAGAGGAAGAGTCAGGGGACCCAAAGCAGGAGCTCCAACAATAATCCATCTCTGTCCATAGCACTGAGCATGGCGCGTCCTGCAGGAGGAAGCCTTGAGTCCTGTCTGGTAAATTCTATGCTGTGTGCTCTGAGTGCCACCTCTGGCACCCGTGCCATAGGTTTGCCACCACTGCTCTATAGACCTCAATTGGTCACCTCCAGTCCATTGGAATCAGTCGCCTCCAGTCCGTTGGAATCGGTCGCCTCCAGTCCGTTGGAATCGGCCGCCTCCAGTCCGTTGGAATCGGCCGCCTCCAGTCCGTTGGAATCGGCCGCCTCCAGTCCGTTGGAATCGGCCGCCTCCAGTCCGTTGGAATCGGCCGCCTCCAGTCCGTTGGAATCGGCCGCCTCCAGTCCGTTGGAATCGGCCGCCTCCAGTCCGTTGGAATCGGCCGCCTCCAGTCCGTTGGAATCGGCCGCCTCCAGTCCGTTGGAATCGGTCGCCTCCAGTCCGTTGGAATCGGTCGCCTCCAGTCCGTTGGATTCGGCCGCCTCCAGTTAACTGGAATCGGTCGCCTCCAGTGTGTTGGAATCGGCCGCCTCCAGTCCATTGGAATCGCTTGCCTGCAGTCCACCGGATTCGGTCACCTCCAGTCCATTGGATTTGGTCGCTTCCAGTCCATTGGATTTGGCCGCCTCCAGTCCATTGGAATCGGTCATCTCCAGTCCATTGGAATCACTAGCCTCCAATCCACTGGAATCGGTCGCCTCCAGTCCATTGGAATCGGTCGCCTCTAGTGCATTGGAATCGTCTGCCTCCAGTCCACTGGATTAATTCCCCTCCAGTCCGTTGGAATCGGTCGCCTCCAGTCTGTTGGAATCGGTCTCCTCCAGTCCGTTGGAATCGGTCGCCTCCAGTCCATTGGAATCGGCCGCCTCCAGTCCGTTGGAATCGGCCGCCTCCAGTCCGTTGGAATCGGCCGCCTCCAGTCCGTTGAATCGGTCGCCTCCAGTCCGTTGGATTCGGCCGCCTCCAGTTAACTGGAATTGGTCGCCTCCAGTATGTTGGAATCGGCCGCCTCCAGTCCATTGGAATCGCTTGCCTGCAGTCCACATGATTCGGTCACCTCCAGTCCATTGGATTTGGTCACTTCCAGCCCATTGGATTTGGCCGCCTCCAGTCCATTGGAATCGGTCATCTCCAGTCCGTTGGAATCACTTGCCTCCAATCCATTGGAATCGGTCACCTCCAGTCCGTTGGAATCACTTGCCTCCAGTCCGTTGGAATCGGTCGCCTCCAGTCCGTTGGAATCGGTCGCCTCCAGTCCGTTGGAATCGGTCGCCTCCAGTCCGTTGGAATCGGTCGCCTCCAGTCCGTTGGAATCGGTCGCCTCCAGTCCGTTGGAATCGCTGTCCTCCAGTCTATTGGAATCGGTCGCCTACAATCCATTGGAATCGGTTGCCGCCAGTCCATTGGAATCGGTCGCCTCCAGTCCATTGGAATCGGTCGCCTCCAGTCCATTGGAATTGGTCGCCTCCAGTCCATTGGAATCGGTCGCTTACAGTCCATTAGAATTGGTCGCTTACAGTCCATTGGAATTGGTCGCTTATAGTCCATTAGAATCGGTCACTTTCAGTCCATTGGAATTGGTCGCCTCCAGTCCACTGGAATCACTTGCCTCCAATCCATTGGAATCGGTCACCTCCAGTCCATTGGAATCAGTCGCCTCCAGTCCGTTGGAATCGGTCGCCTCCAGTCCGTTGGAATCGGTCGCCTCCAGTCCGTTGGAATCGGTCGCCTCCAGTCCGTTGGAATCGGTCGCCTCCAGTCTGTTGGAATCGGTCGCCTCCAGTCCGTTGGAATCGGTCGCCTCCAGTCCGTTGGAATCGGTCGCCTCCAGTCCGTTGGAATCGGTCGCCTCCAGTCCATTGAAATCGGTCGCCTGCAGTCCACTGGAATTGCTCACCTCCAGTCCATTGGAATTGGTCGCCTCCAGTCCACTGGAATCGGTCGCTTCCAGTCCATTGGAATTGGTCGCCTCCAGTCCACTGGAATCGCTCACCTCCAGTCCATTGTAATCGCTCTCCTCCAGTCCGTTGGAATCGCTTGCCTCCAGTCCATTGGAATCCGTCGTCTCCAGTCCATTGAAATCCGTCGCTTCAAGTCCAATGGAATCGGTGTCCTCCAGTCCATTGAAATCGGTCGCCCCAGTTTATTGGAATTGGCTGCCTACAGTCCATTGGAATTGGTCACATCCAGTCCATTGGAATCAGTCGCCTCAAGTCCATTGGAATCGGTCACATCCCGTCCATTGGAATCGGTTGCCTCCAGTCCATTGGATTCGGTTGCCTCCAGTCCATTGGAATCGCTCGCCTCCAGTCCATTGGATTCGGTGGCCTCCAGTCCAATGGAATCGGTTGCCTCCAGTGCATTGGAATCGGTTGCGTCCAGTCCATTGGAATCGGTTGCCTCCAGTGCATTGGAATCGGTTGCCTCCAGTGCATTGGAATCCGTCGTCTCCAGTCCATTGAAATCCGTCGCTTCAAGTCCAATGGAATCGGTGTCCTCCAGTCCATTGAAATCGGTCGCCCCAGTTTATTGGAATTGGCTGCCTACAGTCCATTGGAATTGGTCACATCCAGTCCATTGGAATCAGTCGCCTCAAGTCCATTGGAATCGGTCACATCCCGTCCAATGGAATCGGTTGCCTCCAGTGCATTGGAATCGGTTGCGTCCAGTCCATTGGAATCGCTCGCCTCCAGTCCATTGGATTCGGTGGCCTCCAGTCCAATGGAATCGGTTGCCTCCAGTGCATTGGAATCGGTTGCGTCCAGTCCATTGGAATCGGTTGCCTCCAGTGCATTGGAATCGGTTGCCTCCAGTGCATTGGAATCGGTTGCCTCCAGTCCATTGGAATCGGTGGCTTCCAGTGCATTGGAATTGGTTGTGTCCAGTCCATTGGATTTGGTTGCCTCCAGTCCATTGGAATCGGTTGCTTCCAGTGCATTGGAATCGGTTGCGTCCAGTCCATTGGATTCGGTTGCCTCCAGTCCATTGGAATCGGTCGCCTCCGGTGCATTGGAATCGGTTGCGTCCAGTCCATTGGATTCGGCCGCCTGCAGTGCATTGGAGTTGGTTGCCTCCAGTGCATTGGAATCGGTTGCCTCCAGTCCATTGGAATCGGTTGCTTCCAGTCCATTGGAATCGGTTGCTTCCAGTGCATTGGAATCGGTTGCGTCCAGTCCATTGGATTCGGTTGCGTCCAGTCCATTGGATTCGGTTGCCTCCAGTCCATTGGAATCAGTCGCCTCCGGTGCATTGGAATCGGTTGCGTCCAGTCCATTGGATTCGGCCGCCTGCAGTGCATTGGAATCGGTTGCCCCCAGTGCATTGGAATCGGTTGCCTCCAGTCCATTGGAATCGGTTGCTTCCAGTCCATTGGAATCGGTTGCTTCCAGTGCATTGGAATCGGTTGCTTCCAGTCCATTGGAATCGGTTGCTTCCAGTGCATTGGAATCGGTTGCGTCCAGTCCTTTGGATTCGGTTGCCTCCAGTCCATTGGAATCGGTCGCCTCCGGTGCATTGGAATCGGTCGCCTCCAGTCCATTGGATTCGGCCGCCTGCAGTCCTTTGGTGTCTCTAGTTATGAGGCTGCTGTAAAGTACATTTCTAAATGCCGTTATTAGAGCTCAGGCAAGATGGCCGACCCCATAATCCTGGAAGATAGAAAAACAGAAATGAGAAACAGATTTGAAATATGTTCTGTATTTTGTAAACTGATTTTAATAAATACAAAGTAAATATTGGAAAATGTTTCTTTTAGAAGGTTATGTTTCTCTCCTGGATCTTCCCGTCTGTCACACAGATAAGAAACGTTCTTTTATCACATCATTATACTTAGAGTCGGTTTCTTTTCTTCTCTTCTTTAGGTAAAAGATGTGTTTTTGAAAAAATCAGGGATTAAAGCCACCAGATATCTGGCCGTGCGCTACAGATCTCAGGTTGCTGTTGGGACATTGTACTTTGTGCTGGTAAGTGGCCTCCAGGCAGGACGAGCTATAGATTAGTGAGTATTCTGTGCAGTGTCTCCCCTTCATGTGATAGTAGGTGTGACATTGCTTTTGTACCACCTGCTGATGCCCCATCTTACTGCAGGTGGCGCTGCCTGAGGCAATTGGCTCAGTTCACCTTGTGGCTGGTGCACCACTGACCACCATTGACCGTGGGCCTAGAAGTTCCAGACGCCATAAACATATATCCAATCATAAGGCGAAGGCGGGTCATGCAGTGGCCATAAGTGTCCACTAGGGGGCGCTCTGTAATAACCCAGTATGACATGTATGTCCTGACCTGTCCCCTTCCCTCTGTCTCTCCTCAGGTCGATGTCGGAGATCAGTTCTGTATTTTAAAGATATTAATACCTCTGCCTAATTCTGGAGAGGGAGTGACCCTGATAGGCTTCCAGTGTGGGAAGGAGAAGGACTGTTCTATTATGCTGTATTAGAACTTGTATCCAACTCTGAGGACACGACCCTCGTCCATCCGGAAGATCCACAGAAATGATAAGAATCGTCTTATAATAAAGGAAATATCTGTTAACCCTTTATGGTGTGACTGATCCAGTTGTCTTAGTGGCCCCCGGCTCTGTGCCACAAGTTTCCTCCACTCCTCCTAGAACTTTTTTGTCTGTAATGTTACTGAATAAAAACCACTGTATCACAGCCAAAGTTACCAATATACAGCGATCAGGGGGGCGAGTGGCTCATCTGCATGTACATTGGGGGTCATACCCCAAGACCTGAAGAAAAGGCCAGAAAAGCTCAATACATAGATACAGCACTAGAATCAAGCTCAGGATGAAAATACAACACTGGAACAAAGCTCACTATAAAGATACAGAGAGCAAGCCAAGCACTGCATGTAAATACAGCACCAGGACCGAGCTCACTACATAAATACAGCACCAGGACCGAGCTCACTACATAAATACAGCACCAGAACCGAGCTCACTACATAAATACAGCACCAGAACCGAGCTCACTACATAAATACAGCACCAGAACCAAGCTCATTACATAAATACAGCACCAGAACCAAGCTCATTACATAAATACAGCACCAGAACTGCTGTACAACAGTTCTGTATGGATGATGTGGGTTGTATTACACTGCTGGACATCAGTTCTGTATGGATGATGGGGGATGTATTACACTGCTGGACATCAGTTCTGTATGGATGATGGGGGTTGTATTACACTGCTGGACATCAGTTCTGTAAGGATGATGGGGGATGTATTACACTGCTGGACATCAGTTCTGTATGGATGATGGGGGATGTATTACACTGCTGGACATCTGGTCTGCGTGGATGATGGGGGTTGTATTACACTGCTGGACATCAGTTCTGTATGGATGATGGGGGATGTATTACACTGCTGGACATCTGGTCTGCGTGGATGATGGGGGTTGTATTACACTGCTGGACATCAGTTCTGTATGGATGATGGGGGTTGTATTACACTGCTGGACATCAGATCTGTATGGATGATGGGGGATGTATTACACTGCTGGACATCAGTTCTGTATGGATGATGGGGAATGTATTACACTGCTGGACATTGGTTCTGTATGGATGATGGGAGGTGTATTACACTGCTGGACATCAGTTCTGTATGGATGATGGGGGATGTATTACACTGCTTGACATCAGTTCTGAATGGATGATGGGGGATGTATTACACTGCTGGACATCAGTTCTGTATGGATGATGGGGGATGTATTACACTGCTGGACATCAGTTCTGTATGGATAAAGGGAGATGTATAACACTGCTGGACATCAGTTCTGTATGGATGATGGGGGTTGTATTACACTGCTGGACACCAGTTCTGTATGGATGATGGGGGATGTATTCCACTGCTGGACATCGGTTCTGTATGGATGATGGGGGTTGTATTACACTGCTGGACACCAGTTCTGTATGGATGATGGGGGATGTATTCCACTGCTGGACATCGGTTCTGTATGGATGATGGGGGTTGTATTACACTGCTGGGCATCAGTTCTGTATGGATGATGGGGGATGTATTACACTGCTGGACATCAGTTCTGTATGGATGATGGGGGATGTATTACACCGCTGGACATCAGTTCTGTATGGATGATGGGGGATGTATTACACTGCTGAACATCAGTTCTGTATGGATAATGGGAAATGTATTACACTGCTGGGCATCAGTTCTGTATGGATGATGGGGGATGTATTACACTGCTGGACATCAATTCTGTATGGATGATGGGGGATGTATTACACTGCTGGACATCAGTTCTGTATGGATGATGGGGGATGTATTACACTGCTGGACATCAGTTCTGTATGGATGATGGGGAATGTATTACACTGCTGGACATCAGTTCTGTATGGATGATGGGAGATATAATACACTGCTGGACATCAGTTCTGTATGGATGATGGGGGATGTATTACACTGCTGGACATCAGTTCTGTATGGATGATGGGGGATGTATTACACTGCTGGACATCAGTTCTGTATGGATGATGGGAGATATAATACACTGCTGGACATCAGTTCTGTATGGATGATGGGAGATGTATTACACTGCTGGACATCTGGTCTGCGTGGATGATGGGAGATGTATTACACTTCTGGACATCAGTTCTGTATGGATGATGGGGGATGTATTACACTGCTGGACATCAGATCTGTATGAATGATGGGGGTGGTATTACACTGCTGGACATCAGTTCTGTATGGATGATGGGGGATGTATTACTCTGCTGGGCATCTGGTCTGTGTGGATGATGGGGGATGTATTAAACTGCTGGACATCAGTTCTGTATGGATGATGGGGGATGTATTACACTGCTGGACATCAGGTCTGTATGGATGATGGGGGATGTATTACACTGCTGGGTATCAGTTCTGTATGGATGATGCGGGTTGTATTACACTGCTGGACATCAGATCTGTATGGATGATGGGGGTTGTATTACACTGCTGGACATCAGTTCTGTATGGATGATGGGGGATGTATTACACTGCTGGACATCAGTTCTGTATGGATGATGGGGGATGTATTACACTGCTGGACATCTGGTCTGTGTGGATGATGGGGGATGTATTACACTGCTGGACATCAGTTCTGAATGGATGATGGGAGATGTATTACACTGCTTGACATCAGTTCTGAATGGATGATGGGGGATGTATTACACTGCTGGACATCAGTTCTGTATGGATGATGAGGGATGTATTACACTGCTGGACATCAGTTCGGTATGGATGATGGGGGATGTATTACACTGCTGGACATCAGTTCTAAATGGATGATGGGGGATGTATTACACTGCTGGACATCAGTTCTGTATGGATGATGGGAGATGTATTACACTGCTGGACATCAGTTCTGTATGGATGATGGGGGATGTATTACACTGCTGGACATCAGGTCTGTATGGATGATGGGGGTTGAATTACACTGCTGGACATCTGGTCTGCGTGGATGATGGGAGATGTATAACACTGCTGGACATCAGATCTGTATGGATGATGGGTGTTGTATTACGCTGCTGGACATCAGTTATGTATGGATGATGGGGGATGTATTACACTGCTGGACATCAGTTCTGTAGGGATGATGGGTGTTGTATTACGCTGCTGGACATCAGTTATGTATGGATGATGGGGGATGTATTACACTGCTGGACATCTGTTCTGCGTGGATGATGGGAGATGTATAACACTGCTGGACATCAGATCTGTATGGATGATAGGGGTTGTATTACACTGCTGGACATCAGTTCTGTATGGATGATGGGGGTTGTATTACACTGCTGGACATCTGGTCGGCGTGGATGATGGGGGTTGTATTACACTGCTGGACATCAGTTCTGTATGGATGATGGGGGATGTATTACACCGCTGGACATCAGATCTGTATGGATGATGGGGGTTGTATTACACTGCTGGACATCAGTTCTGTATGGATGATGGGGGTTGTATTACACTGCTGGACATCAGATCTGTATGGATGATGGGGGTTGTATTACACTGCTCTCCATCAGTTCTGTATGGATGATGGGGGATGTATTACAATGCTTGGTATCAGTTCTGTAGGGATGATGAGGGATGTATTACACTGCTGGACATCAGATCTGTATGGATGATGGGGGTTGTATTACACTGCTGGACATCAGTTCTGTATGGATGATGGGGGATGTATTACACTGCTGGACATCAGTTCTGTATGGATGATGGGGGATGTATTACACTGCTGGACACCAGTTCTGTAGGGATGATGAGGGATGTATTACACTGCTGGACATCAGATCTGTATGGATGATGGGGGTTGTATTACACTGCTGGACATCAGTTCTGTATGGATGATGGGGGATGTATTACACTGCTGGACATCAGTTCTGTATGGATGATGGGGGTTGTATTACACTGCTGGACATCAGATCTGTATGGATGATGGGGGTTGTATTACACTGCTGGACATCTGGTCTGCGTGGATGATGGGGGATGTATTACATTGCTGGACATCAGTTCTGTATGGATGATGGGGTTGTATTACACTGCTGGACATCAGTTCTGTATGGATGATGGGGTTGTATTACACTGCTGGGTATCAGTTCTGTATGGATGATGGGGGATGTATTACACTGCTGGACATCAGATCTGTATGGATGATGGGGATGTATTACACTGCTGGACATCAGTTCTGTATGGATGATGGGGGTTGTATTACACTGCTGGACATCAGTTCTGTATGGATGATGGGGGTTGTATTACACTGTTGGACATCAGTTCTGTATGGATAATGGGGGTTGTATTACACTGCTGGACATCAGTTCTGTATGGATGATGGGAGATGTATTACACTGCTGGACATCAGTTCTGTGTGGATGATGGGGGATGTATTACACTGCTGGACATCAGTTCTGTATGGATGATGGGGGTTGTATTACACTGCTGGACATCAGTTCTGTATGGATGATGGGGGTTGTATTACACTGCTGGACATCAGATCTGTATGGATGATGGGGGTTGTATTACACTGTTGGACATCAGTTCTGTATGGATGATGGGGGTTGCATTACACTGCTGGACATCAGTTCTGTATGGATGATGGGAGATGTATTACACTGCTGGACATCAGTTCTGTATGGATGATGGGGGTTGTATTACACTGTTGGACATCAGTTCTGTATGGATGATGGGGGTTGCATTACACTGCTGGACATCAGTTCTGTATGGATGATGGGGGTTGTATTACACTGCTGGACATCAGTTCTGTATGGATAATGGGGGTTGTATTACACTGCTGGACATCAGATCTGTATGGATGATGGGAGATGTATTACACTGCTGGACATCAGTTCTGCATGGATGATGGGAGATGTATTACACTGCTGGACATCAGTTCTGTGTGGATGATGGGGGATGTATTACACTGCTGGACATCAGTTCTGTATGGATGATGGGGGTTGTATTACACTGCTGGACATTAGTTCTGTATGGATGATGGGGGTGCTATTACAGTGCTGGACATCAGTTCTGTATGGATGATGGGGGATGTATTACACTGCTGGACATCAGTTCTGTATGGATGATGGGGGATGTATTACACTGCTGGGCATCAGTTCTGTTTGAATGATGGGGGTTGTATTACACTGCTGGACATCAGATCTGTATGGATGATGGGGGTTGTATTACACTGCTGGACATCAGATCTGTATGGATGATGGGAGATGTATTACACTGCTGGACATCAGTTCTGTATGGATGATGGGAGATGTATTACACTGCTGGACATCAGTTCTGTATGGATGATGGGGGTTGTATTACACTGCTGGACCTCAGTTCTGTATGGATGATGGGAGATGTATTACACTGCTGGACATCAGGTCTGTATGGATGATGGGGGATGTATTACACTGCTGGACATCAGATCTGTATGGATGATGGGGGTTGTATTACACTGCTGGACATTGGTTCTGTATGGATGATGGGGGATGTATTACACTGCTGGACATCAGTTCTGTATGGATGATGGGGGGTTTATTACACTGCTGGACATCAGTTCTGTATGGATGATGGGGGTTGTATTACACTGCTGGACATCAGTTCTGTATGGATAATGGGGGTTGTATTACACTGCTGGACATCAGATCTGTATGGATGATGGGAGATGTATTACACTGCTGGACATCAGTTCTGCATGGATGATGGGAGATGTATTACACTGCTGGACATCAGTTCTGTGTGGATGATGGGGGATGTATTACACTGCTGGACATCAGTTCTGTATGGATGATGGGGGTTGTATTACACTGCTGGACATTAGTTCTGTATGGATGATGGGGGTGCTATTACAGTGCTGGACATCAGTTCTGTATGGATGATGGGGGATGTATTACACTGCTGGACATCAGTTCTGTATGGATGATGGGGGATGTATTACACTGCTGGGCATCAGTTCTGTTTGAATGATGGGGGTTGTATTACACTGCTGGACATCAGATCTGTATGGATGATGGGGGTTGTATTACACTGCTGGGCATCAGTTCTGTATGGATGATGGGGGATATATTACACTGCTGGACATCAGATCTGTATGGATGATGGGGGTTGTATTACACTGCTGGACATCAGATCTGTATGGATGATGGGAGATGTATTACACTGCTGGACATCAGTTCTGTATGGATGATGGGAGATGTATTACACTGCTGGACATCAGTTCTGTATGGATGATGGGGGATGTATTACACCGCTGGACATCAGATCTGTATGGATGATGGGGGTTGTATTACACTGCTGGACATCAGTTCTGTATGGATGATGGGGGTTGTATTACACTGCTGGACATCAGTTCTGTATGGATGATGGGGGTTGTATTACACTGCTGGACATCAGATCTGTATGGATGATGGGGGTTGTATTACACTGCTCTCCATCAGTTCTGTATGGATGATGGGGGATGTATTACAATGCTTGGTATCAGTTCTGTAGGGATGATGAGGGATGTATTACACTGCTGGACATCAGATCTGTATGGATGATGGGGGTTGTATTACACTGCTGGACATCAGTTCTGTATGGATGATGGGGGATGTATTACACTGCTGGACATCAGTTCTGTATGGATGATGGGGGATGTATTACACTGCTGGACACCAGTTCTGTAGGGATGATGAGGGATGTATTACACTGCTGGACATCAGATCTGTATGGATGATGGGGGTTGTATTACACTGCTGGACATCAGTTCTGTATGGATGATGGGGGATGTATTACACTGCTGGACATCAGTTCTGTATGGATGATGGGGGTTGTATTACACTGCTGGACATCAGATCTGTATGGATGATGGGGGTTGTATTACACTGCTGGACATCTGGTCTGCGTGGATGATGGGGGATGTATTACATTGCTGGACATCAGTTCTGTATGGATGATGGGGTTGTATTACACTGCTGGACATCAGTTCTGTATGGATGATGGGGTTGTATTACACTGCTGGGTATCAGTTCTGTATGGATGATGGGGGATGTATTACACTGCTGGACATCAGATCTGTATGGATGATGGGGATGTATTACACTGCTGGACATCAGTTCTGTATGGATGATGGGGGTTGTATTACACTGCTGGACATCAGTTCTGTATGGATGATGGGGGTTGTATTACACTGTTGGACATCAGTTCTGTATGGATAATGGGGGTTGTATTACACTGCTGGACATCAGTTCTGTATGGATGATGGGAGATGTATTACACTGCTGGACATCAGTTCTGTGTGGATGATGGGGGATGTATTACACTGCTGGACATCAGTTCTGTATGGATGATGGGGGTTGTATTACACTGCTGGACATCAGTTCTGTATGGATGATGGGGGTTGTATTACACTGCTGGACATCAGATCTGTATGGATGATGGGGGTTGTATTACACTGTTGGACATCAGTTCTGTATGGATGATGGGGGTTGCATTACACTGCTGGACATCAGTTCTGTATGGATGATGGGAGATGTATTACACTGCTGGACATCAGTTCTGTATGGATGATGGGGGTTGTATTACACTGTTGGACATCAGTTCTGTATGGATGATGGGGGTTGCATTACACTGCTGGGCATCAGTTCTGTTTGAATGATGGGGGTTGTATTACACTGCTGGACATCAGATCTGTATGGATGATGGGGGTTGTATTACACTGCTGGACATCAGATCTGTATGGATGATGGGAGATGTATTACACTGCTGGACATCAGTTCTGTATGGATGATGGGAGATGTATTACACTGCTGGACATCAGTTCTGTATGGATGATGGGGGTTGTATTACACTGCTGGACCTCAGTTCTGTATGGATGATGGGAGATGTATTACACTGCTGGACATCAGGTCTGTATGGATGATGGGGGATGTATTACACTGCTGGACATCAGATCTGTATGGATGATGGGGGTTGTATTACACTGCTGGACATTGGTTCTGTATGGATGATGGGGGATGTATTACACTGCTGGACATCAGTTCTGTATGGATGATGGGGGGTTTATTACACTGCTGGACATCAGTTCTGTATGGATGATGGGGGTTGTATTACACTGCTGGACATCAGTTCTGTATGGATAATGGGGGTTGTATTACACTGCTGGACATCAGATCTGTATGGATGATGGGAGATGTATTACACTGCTGGACATCAGTTCTGCATGGATGATGGGAGATGTATTACACTGCTGGACATCAGTTCTGTGTGGATGATGGGGGATGTATTACACTGCTGGACATCAGTTCTGTATGGATGATGGGGGTTGTATTACACTGCTGGACATTAGTTCTGTATGGATGATGGGGGTGCTATTACAGTGCTGGACATCAGTTCTGTATGGATGATGGGGGATGTATTACACTGCTGGACATCAGTTCTGTATGGATGATGGGGGATGTATTACACTGCTGGGCATCAGTTCTGTTTGAATGATGGGGGTTGTATTACACTGCTGGACATCAGATCTGTATGGATGATGGGGGTTGTATTACACTGCTGGGCATCAGTTCTGTATGGATGATGGGGGATATATTACACTGCTGGACATCAGATCTGTATGGATGATGGGGGTTGTATTACACTGCTGGACATCAGATCTGTATGGATGATGGGAGATGTATTACACTGCTGGACATCAGTTCTGTATGGATGATGGGAGATGTATTACACTGCTGGACATCAGTTCTGTATGGATGATGGGGGTTGTATTACACTGCTGGACCTCAGTTCTGTATGGATGATGGGAGATGTATTACACTGCTGGACATCAGTTCTGTATGGATGATGGGGGATATATTACACTGCTGGACATCAGATCTGTATGGATGATGGGGGTTGTATTACACTGCTGGACATCAGATCTGTATGGATGATGGGAGATGTATTACACTGCTGGGCATCAGTTCTGTATGGATGATGGGGGATATATTACACTGCTGGACATCAGATCTGTATGGATGATGGGGGTTGTATTACACTGCTGGACATCAGATCTGTATGGATGATGGGAGATGTATTACACTGCTGGACATCAGTTCTGTATGGATGATGGGAGATGTATTACACTGCTGGACATCAGTTCTGTATGGATGATGGGGGTTGTATTACACTGCTGGACCTCAGTTCTGTATGGATGATGGGAGATGTATTACACTGCTGGACATCAGGTCTGTATGGATGATGGGGGATGTATTACACTGCTGGACATCAGATCTGTATGGATGATGGGGGTTGTATTACACTGCTGGACATTGGTTCTGTATGGATGATGGGGGATGTATTACACTGCTGGACATCAGTTCTGTATGGATGATGGGGGGTGTATTACACTGCTGGACATCAGTTCTGTATGGATGATGGGGGTTGTATTACACTGCTGGACATCAGTTCTGTATGGATGATGGGGGATGTATTACACTGCTGGACATCAGATCTGTATGGATGATGGGGGTTGTATTACACTGCTGGACATTGGTTCTGTATGGATGATGGGGGATGTATTACACTGCTGGACATCAGTTCTGTATGGATGATGGGGGGTGTATTACACTGCTGGACATCAGTTCTGTATGGATGATGGGGGTTGTATTACACTGCTGGACATCAGTTCTGTACATGGTTGGTGGTTATATCTCAGATCATATCCGTAAACCAGGAAATTCTCTGGATCTCCGTCCAACCTTCACTGCACAAGGACAGATAATTCTGTGTTTATTATCAGAGGAGGAAGTGAGATTTGCTTGTTGTGTTCCGGCTCCTTTCACTTGACCCCCCCGCCCCCCCTACACTGGCTGATGGTATGGTCCAGGCGTATATATATATGCAGGTGTATACAGGATGATGGGATCACCATGGGCAATCAGAAGAGTTCAGCAGCCACAGAGACAAGTCTCAACTTCATATGTGGGGGATGGACGGACACTGAGCTCATCAACCCCCCGCAGACTCTGTGCGACCTGGTGAGTGAGGTCCTGGGGTCACATCCAACCACTTTACTGCTAAGTCCATGGAGAGGGGAGGGGGAGTAACCACGTCTGCTGACACTGCGGCTGCGCTCCCTATAGACTGTGGAGAGCACAGAGCACTGCTGTGCTCTGTACTCTCTGCAGCCAGTGTTAAGTATTGTCCCTGGAGAGATGTGTAATCAGACCTCACACTGCTGTGCTCTATGCTCTCTGCAGCCAGTGTTATGTACTGTCCCTGGAGAGATGTGTAATCAGACCTCACACTGCTGTGCTCTGTGCTCTCTGCAGCCAGTGTTATGTATTGTCCCTGGAGAGATGTGTAATCAGACCTCACACTGCTGTGCTCTGTGCTCTCTGCAGCCAGTGTTATGTATTGTCCCTGGAGAGATGTGTAATCAGACCTCACACTGCTGTGCTCTGTGCTCTCTGCAGCCAGTGTTATGTATTGTTCCTGGAAAGAGGTGTAATCAGACCTCACACTGCTGTGCTCTGTGCTCTCTGCAGCCAGTGTTAAGTATTGTCCCTGGAGAGATGTGTAATCAGACCTCACACTGCTGTGCTCTGTGCTCTTTGCAGCCAGTGTTCTGTATTGTCCCTGGAGAGATGTGTAATCAGACCTCACACTGCTGTGCTCTGTGCTCTCTGCAACCAGTGTTATGTATTGTCCCTGGAGAGATGTGTAATCAGACCTCACACTGCTGTGCTCTGTGCTCCCTGCAGCCAGTGTTATGTATTGTCCCTGGAGAGATGTGTAATCAGACCTCACACTGCTGTGCTCTGTGCTTTCTACAGCCAGTGTTATGTATTGTCCCTGGAGAGATGTGTAATCAGACCTCACACTGCTGTGCTCTGTGCTCTCTGCAGCCAGTGTTATGTATTGTCCCTGGAGAGACGACAAGGAAGCCTGTGAGTCCTGAATCCCCCTCCTACTCACAGAGGTTTCTCCGGCAATCCAGTAGGCCAGTCCGACGCTGCAGAGAGCAGAGAGCACAGCAGTGTGAAGTCTGATTACACATCTCTCCAGGGACAATACATAACACTGGCTGCAGACAGCACAGAGCACAGCAGTGTGAGGTATAATTACACATCTCTCCAGGGACAATACATAACACTGGCTGCAGAGAGCACAGAGCACAGCAGTGTGAGGTCTGATTACACATCTCTCCAGGGATAATACATAACACTGGCTGCAGAGAGCACAGAGCACAGCAGTGTGAGGTCTGATTACACATCTCTCCGGGGACAATACATAACACTAGCTGCAGAGAGCACAGAGCACAGCAGTGTGAGGTCTGAGAACACATCTCTCCAGGGACAGTACATAACACTGGCTGCAGAGAGCACAGAGCACAGCAGTGTGAGGTCTGATTACACATCTCTCCAGGGACAATACATAACACTGGCTGCAGGGAACACAGAGCACAGCAGTGTGAGGTCTGATTACACATCTCTCCAGGGACAATACATAACACTGGCTGCAGAGAGCACAGAGCACAGCAGTGTGAGGTCTGATTACACATCTCTCCAGGGACAATACATAACACTGGCTGCAGAGAGCACAGAGCACAGCAGTGTGAGGTCTGATTACACATCTCTCCAGGGACAATACATAACACTGGCTGCAGAGAGCACAGAGCACAGCAGTGTGAGGTCTGATTACACATCTCTCCAGGGACAATACATAACACTGGCTGTAGGTAGACTCCCTATAGGAAACATGTATTCTTACTACTTTATGTGTCTTTATTTCATTTCTTTATTCTTTTTTTGTCGTAAGCTCACAGAAGATTTGTTGCAGCTTACTGGGGCTGATGCTCCTCACTTTCAGGCGATCGCCTACATCTGTCACACTTGTCTTGGGAAGACTTACATTATAAAGGTAAGTGCTGCACAAGACTGCAACAGTGGTGACACCCTGGGGTGGATTTACCCATAATGCAACCTGTGCTATTGCCAGGGGCCCCAGAGCTCAGGGAGAGGATGGGGATGATGACCGTGTGCTTCATACTGTATGTGATATACTGTGGGGGCGGAGCTGTGTAATATATAGCTTTAATAGAAAACCCCTTTAAGGCTCTTATATAATGGGTGACCCGGGATCTGTGTGCATGAATTTTAGCCTCCTAAGACACGAGTCTTCTGTACACAGAGAGATCCACTATGAAATAACAGACTATAACGATGTATACTGCGAGTTGTGCACCTCCAGGCTGCAGAGTTCTCCTTAGGACATTTCTTGTGCCTCTCCAGGTCTGTTATGCGGAGGGGAAGTACATGGACCTAAAGCTCCACCAGCGCTACCCGTACAACATGGAGAAGCCCTACCTAATAAGCTACAAGATGGACGTCTCCTTTACTGACAACATTGAAGATTTTTAGCTATAAAGAACAAATGTGATCTCTGTCTGGGGGCATCATGGGATGGAGGAGGAGAAGGGGCTGAGCGCTGACATCTGCAAATATTAATAAATAAATGTAACATAAGCACGTAATAATCTGTATAAATATTGTCCGCTCTTTAATCCCATACACTGACTGAATAAGGCAGTGAGTCCTGTACCCCCTCCTACTCATAGAGAAAGCCTGTGAGTCGTGTATCCCCCTCCTACTCATAGAGAAAGCCTGTGAGTCCTGTACCCCCCTCCTACTCATAGAGAAAGCCTGTGAGTTCTGTATCCCCTCCTAGTCATAGAGAAAGCCTGTGAGTCCTGTATTCCCCTCCTACTCATAGGGATAGCCTGTGAGTCCTGTATCCCCCTCCTACTCATAGGGAAAGCCTGTGAGTCCTGTATCCCCCTCCTACTCATAGGGATAGCCTGTGAGTCCTGTATCCCCCTCCTACTCATAGAGAAAGCCTGTGAGCCCTGTATCCCCCTCCTAGTCATAGAGAAAGCCTGTGAGTCCTGTATCCCCCTCCTACTCATAGGGATAGCCTGTGAGTCCTGTATCCCCCTCCTACTCATAGGGAAAGCCTGTGAGTCCTGTATCCCCCTCCTACTCATAGGGATAGCCTGTGAGTTCTGTATCCCCTCCTAGTCATAGAGAAAGCCTATGAGTCCTGTATCCCCCTCCTACTCATAGGGATAGCCTGTGAGTCCTGTATCCCCCTCCTACTCATAGGGAAAGCCTGTGAGTCCTGTATCCCCCTCCTACTCATAGGGATAGCCTGTGAGTCCTGTATCCCCCTCCTACTCATAGGGATAGCCTGTGAGTCCTGTATCCCCCTCCTACTCATAGGGAAAGCCGGTGAGTCCTGTATCCCCTCCTACTCAAAGAGAAAGCTTGTGAATCCTGTATCCCCCTCCTACTCATAGAGAAAGACTGTGAGCCCTGTATCCCTCTCCTACTCATAGAGAAAGCCTGTGAGTCCAGCTCCCCCTCCTACTCATAGAGAAAGCCTGTGAGTCCTGTATCCCCTCCTAGTCATAGAGAAAGCCTGTGAGTCCTGTATCCCCCTCCTACTCATAGAGATAGCCTGTGAGTCCTGTATCCCCCTCCTACTCATAGGGAAAGCCTGTGAGTCCTGTATCCCCCTCCTACTCATAGAGAAAGCCTGTGAGTCCTGCATCCCCTCATACTCAAAGAGAAAGCTTGTGAATCCTGTATCCCCCTCCTACTCATAGAGAAAGCCTGTGAGTCCTGTATACCCCTCCTACTCATAGAGAAAGCCTGTGAGTCCTCTATCCCCCTCTTACTCATAGAGAAAGCCTGTGAGCCCTGTATCCCTCTCCTACTCATAGAGAAAGCCTGTGAGTCCTGCTCCCCCTCCTACTCAAAGAGAAAGCCTGTGAGTCCTGTATCCCCTCCTAGTCATAGAGAAAGCCTGTGAGTCCTGTATCCCCCTCCTACTCATAGGGATAGCCTGTGAGTCCTGTATCCCCCTCCTACTCATAGGGAAAGCCTGTGAGTCCTGTATCCCCCTCCTACTCATAGAGAAAGCCTGTGAGTCCTGTATCCCCTCCTACTCATAGAGAAAGCTTGTGAATCCTGTATCCCCCTCCTACTCATAGAGAAAGCCTGTGAGTCCTGTATCACCTACTACTCATAGAGAGAGCCTGTGAGTCCTGTATCCTCCTCCCACTCATAGAGAAAGCCTGTGAGTCCTTTATCCCCCTCCTACTCATAGAGGAAGCCTGTGAGTCCTGTATCCCCCTACTACTCATAGAGAAAGCCTGTGAGTCCTGTATCCCCCTCCTACTCATAGGGAAATTATGTGAGTCCTGTTTTCCCCTCCTACTCATAGAGAAAGCCTTTGAGTACTGTATCCTCCTCCTACTCATAGAGAAAGCCTGTGAGTCCTGTATCCCCCTACTACTCATAGAGAAAGCCTGTGAGTCCTGTATCCCCTCCTACTCATAGAGAAAGCCTGTGAGTCCTGTATCCCCCTCCTACTCATAGGGAAAGTATGTGAGTCCTGTTTCCCCCTCCTACTCATAGAGAAAGCCTGTGAGTACTGTATCCCCCTCCTACTCATAGAGGAAGCCTGTGAGTCTGTATCCCCCTCCTACTGAGAGAAATCCTGTGAGTCCTGCTCCCCCCTCCTACTCATATAGAAAGCCTGTGAGTCCTGTATCCCCCTCCTACTCATAGAGAAAGCCTGTGAGTCCTGTATCCCGTCCTACTCATAGAGCAAGCCTGTGAGTCCTGTATCCCCCTCCTACTCATAACGAAAGCCTGTGAGTCCTGTATCCCGTCCTACTCATAGAGCAAGCCTGTGAGTCCTGTATCCCCCTCCTACTCAGAGAGAAAGCCTGTGAGTCCTGTATCCCCTCCTACTCATAGAGAAAGCCTGTGAGTCCTGTATCCCCCTCCTACTCATAGAGAAAGCCTGTGAGTCCTGTATCCCCCTCCTACTCATAGAGAGAGCCTGTGAGTCCTGTATCCCCTCCTACTCATAGAGAAAGCCTGTGAGTCCTCTATCCCCCATCTACTCATAGAGAAAGCCTGAGAGTCCTGTATCCCCCTCCTACTCATAGAGAAAGCCTGTGAGTCCTGTATCCCCCTCCTACTCATAGAGAAAGCCTGTGAGTCCTGTATCCCCTCCTACTCATAGAGAAAGCCTGTGAGTCCTGTATCCCCCTCCTATTTATAGAGAAAGCCTGTGAGTCCTGTATCCCCGCCTACTCATAGAGAAAGCGTGTGAGTCCTGTATCCCCCTCCTAATCATACAGGAAACCTGTGAGTCCTGTATCACCTCCTACTCATAGAGAAAGCCTGTGAGTCCTGCTCCCCCTCCTACTCATAGAGAAAGCCTGTGAGTCCTGTATCCCCTCCTAGTCATAGAGAAAGCCTGTGAGTCCTGTATCCCCCTCCTACTCATAGGGATAGCCTGTGAGTCCTGTATCCCCCTCCTACTCATAGGGAAAGACTGTGAGTCTTGTATCCCCCTCCTACTCATAGAGAAAGCCTGTGAGTCCTGTATCCCCTCCTACTCATAGAGAAAGCTTGTGAATCCTGTATCCCTCTCCTACTCATAGAGAAAGTCTGTGAGTCCTGTATCCCCCTCTTACTCATAGAGAAAGCCTGTGAGTCTTTTATCCACCTCCTACTCATAGAAAAAGCCTGTGAGTCCTGTATCCCCCTCCTACTCATAGAGAAAGCCTGTGAGTCCTGTATCACCCTCCTACTCATAGAGAAAGCCTGTGAGTCCTGTATCCCCCTCTTACTCATAGAGAAAGCCTGTGAGTCCTTTATCCACCTCCTACTCATAGAGAAAGCCTGTGAGTCCTGTATCCCCCTCCTACTCATAGAGAAAGCCTGTGAGTCCTGTATCCCCCTCATACTTATAGAGAAAGCCTGTGAGTCCATCTCCCCCTCCACTCATAGAGAAAGCCTGTGAGTCCTGTATCCCCTCCTACTCATAGAGAAAGCCTGTGAGTCCTGTATCCCCTCCCACTCATAGAGGAAGCCTGTGAGTCCTGTATCCCCTCCTACTCATAGAGAAAGCCTGTGAGTCCTGTATCCCCTCCCACTCATAGAGGAAGCCTGTGAGTCCTGTATCCCCCTCCTACTCATAGAGAAAGCCTGTGAGTCCTGTATCCCCCTCCTACTCATAGAGAAAGCCTGTGAGTCCTGTATCCCCCTCTTACTCATAGAGAAAGCCTGTGAGTCCTTTATCCACCTCCTACTCATAGAGAAAGCCTGTGAGTCCTGTATCCCCCTCCTACTCATAGAGAAAGCCTGTGAGTCCTGTATCCCCCTCATACTTATAGAGAAAGCCTGTGAGTCCATCTCCCCCTCCACTCATAGAGAAAGCCTGTGAGTCCTGTATCCCCTCCTACTCATAGAGAAAGCCTGTGAGTCCTGTATCCCCTCCCACTCATAGAGGAAGCCTGTGAGTCCTGTATCCCCTCCTACTCATAGAGAAAGCCTGTGAGTCCTGTATCCCCTCCCACTCATAGAGGAAGCCTGTGAGTCCTGTATCCCCCTCCTACTCATAGAGAAAGCCTGTGAGTCCTGTATCCTCCTCCTACTCATAGAGAAAGCCTGTGAGTCCTGTAACCCCCTCCTACTCCTAGAGAAAGCCTGTGAGTCCTGCTCCCCCTCCTACTCATAGAGAAAGCCTGTGAGTCCTGTATCCCCTCCTAGTCATAGAGAAAGCCTGTGAGTCCTTTATCCCCCTCCTACTCATAGGGAAAGCCTGTGAGTCCTGTATCCCCCTCCTACTCATAGGGAAAGCCTGTGAGTCCTGTATCCCCCTCCTACTCATAGAGAAAGCCTGTGAGTCCTGTATCCCCTCCTACTCATAGAGAAAGCTTGTGAATCCTGTTTCCCCCTCCTACTCATAGAGAAAGCCTGTGAGTCCTGTAACCCCCTCTTACTCATAGAGAAAGCCTGTGAGTCCTTTATCCACCTCCGACTCATAGAGAAAGCCTGTGAGTCCTGTATCCCCCTCCTACTCATAGAGAAAGCCTGTGAGTCCTGTATCCCCCTCCTACTCATAGAGAAAGCCTGTGAGTCCTGTATCCCCCTCTTACTCATAGAGAAAGCCTGTGAGTCCTTTATCCACCTCCTACTCATAGAGCAAGCCTGTGAGTCCTGTATCCCCCTCCTACTCATAGAGAAAGTCTGTGAGTCCTGTATCCCCCTCCTACTCATAGAGAAAGCCTGTGAGTCCTGTATCCCCCTCCGACTCATAGAGAAAGCCTGTGAGTCCTGTATCCCCCTCCTACTCATAGAGAAAGCCTGTGAGTCCATCTCCCCCTCCACTCATAGAGAAAGCCTGTGAGTCCTGTATCCCCTCCTACTCATAGAGAAAGCCTGTGAGTCCTGTATCCCCTCCCACTCATAGAGGAAGCCTGTGAGTCCTGTATCCCCCTCTTACTCATAGAGGAAGCCTGTGAGTCCTGTATCCCCCTTCTACTCATAGAGAAAGCCTGTGAGCCCTGTTTCCCTTTCCTACTCATAGAGAAAGCCTGTGAGTCCTGTATCCCCCTCCTACTCATAGAGAAAGCCTGTGAGTCCTGTACCCCCTCCTACTCATAGAGAAAGCCTGTGAGCCCTGTATCCCCCTCCTACTCATAGAGAAAGCCTGAGAGTCCTGCTCCCCCCTCCTACTCATAGAAAAAGCCTGTGAGTCCTGTAACCCCCTCCTACTAATAGAAAAAGCCTGTGAGTCCTGTAACCCCCTCCTACTCATAGAGAAAGCCTGTGAGTCCTGTATCCCCTCCTACTCATAGAGAAAGCCTGTGAGTCCTGTCTCCTCCTCCTACTCATAGAGAAAGCCTGGGAGTCCTGTAACCCCCTCCTACTCATAGAGAAAGCCTGTGAGTCCATCTCCCCCTCCACTCATAGAGAAAGCCTGTGAGTCCTGTATCCTCTCCCACTCATAGAGGAAGCCTGTGAGTCCTGTAACCCCCTCCTACTCATAGAGAAAGCCTGTGAGTCCTGTATCCCCTCCTACTCATAGAGAAAGCCTGTGAGTCCTGTCTCCTCCTCCTACTCATAGAGAAAGCCTGTGAGTCCTGTAACCCCCTCCTACTCATAGAGAAAGCCTGTGAGTCCATCTCCCCCTCCACTCATAGAGAAAGCCTGTGAGTCCTGTATCCCCTCCCACTCATAGAGGAAGCCTGTGAGTCCTGTATCCCCCTCCTACTCATAGAGGAAGCCTGTGAGTCCTGTATCCCCCTTCTACTCATAGAGAAAGCCTGTGAGCCCTGTATCCCTTTCCTACTCATAGAGAAAGCCTGTGAGTCCTGTATCCCCCTCCTACTCATAGAGAAAGCCTGTGAGTCCTGTACCCCCTCCTACTCATAGAGAAAGCCTGTGAGCCCTGTATCCCCCTCCTACTCATAGAGAAAGCCTGTGAGTCCTGCTCCCCCCTCCTACTCATAGAGAAAGCCTGTGAGTCCTGTAACCCCCTCCTACTCATAGAAAAAGCCTTTTAGTCCTGTAACCCCCTCCTACTCATAGAGAAAGCCTGTGAGTCCTGTCTACTCCTCCTACTCATAGAGAAAGCCTGTGAGTCCTGTAACCCCCTCCTACTCATAGGGAAAGCCTGTGAGTCCATCTCCCCCTCCACTCATAGAGAAAGCCTGTGAGCCCTGTATCCCCCTCCTACTCATAGAGAAAGCCTGAGAGTCCTGCTCCCCCCTCCTACTCATAGAAAAAGCCTGTGAGTCCTGTAACCCCCTCCTACTAATAGAAAAAGCCTGTGAGTCCTGTAACCCCCTCCTACTCATAGAGAAAGCCTGTGAGTCCTGTATCCCCTCCTACTCATAGAGAAAGCCTGTGAGTCCTGTCTCCTCCTCCTACTCATAGAGAAAGCCTGGGAGTCCTGTAACCCCCTCCTACTCATAGAGAAAGCCTGTGAGTCCATCTCCCCCTCCACTCATAGAGAAAGCCTGTGAGTCCTGTATCCTCTCCCACTCATAGAGGAAGCCTGTGAGTCCTGTAACCCCCTCCTACTCATAGAGAAAGCCTGTGAGTCCTGTATCCCCTCCTACTCATAGAGAAAGCCTGTGAGTCCTGTCTCCTCCTCCTACTCATAGAGAAAGCCTGTGAGTCCTGTAACCCCCTCCTACTCATAGAGAAAGCCTGTGAGTCCATCTCCCCCTCCACTCATAGAGAAAGCCTGTGAGTCCTGTATCCCCTCCCACTCATAGAGGAAGCCTGTGAGTCCTGTATCCCCCTCCTACTCATAGAGGAAGCCTGTGAGTCCTGTATCCCCCTTCTACTCATAGAGAAAGCCTGTGAGCCCTGTATCCCTTTCCTACTCATAGAGAAAGCCTGTGAGTCCTGTATCCCCCTCCTACTCATAGAGAAAGCCTGTGAGTCCTGTATCCCCTCCTACTCATAGAGAAAGCCTGTGAGTCCTGTCTCCTCCTCCTACTCATAGAGAAAGCCTGTGAGTCCTGTAACCCCCTCCTACTCATAGATAAAGCCTGTGAGTCCTGTCTCCTCCTCCTACTCATAGAGAAAGCCTGTGAGTCCTGTATCCCCCTCCTACTCATAGAGGAAGCCTGTGAGTCCTGTATCCCCCTCCTACTCATAGAGGAAGCCTGTGAGTCCTGTATCCCCCTCCTACTCATAGAGGAAGCCTGTGAGTCCTGTATCCCCCTTCTACTCATAGAGAAAGCCTGTGAGCCCTGTATCCCTTTCCTACTCATAGAGAAAGCCTGTGAGTCCTGCTCCCCCCTCCTACTCATAGAAAAAGCCTGTGAGTCCTGTAACCCCCTCCTACTCATAGAAAAAGCCTGTGAGTCCTGTATCCCCTCCTACTCATAGAGAAAGCCTGTGAGTCCAGTCTCCTCCTCCTACTCATAGAGAAAGCCTGTGAGTCCATCTCCCCCTCTACTCATAGAGAAAGCCTGTGAGTCCTGTATCCCCTCCTACTCACAGAGAAAGCCTGTGAGTCCTGTATCCCCTCCCACTCATAGAGAAAGCCTGTGAGTCCTGTATCCCCCTCCTACTCATAGAGGAAGCCTGTGAGTCCTGTATCCCCCTCCTACTCATAGAGGAAGCCTGTGAGTCCTGTATCCCCCTCCTACTCATAGAGGAAGCCTGTGAGTCCTGTATCCCCCTTCTACTCATAGAGAAAGCCTGTGAGCCCTGTATCCCCCTCCTACTCATAGAGAAAGCCTGGGAGTCCTGTATCCCCCTCCTACTCATAGAGAAAGCCTGGGTGTCCTGTATCCCCCTCCTACTCCTAGAAAAAGCCTGTGAGTCCTGTAACCCCCTCCTACTCATAGAAAAAGCCTGTGAGTCCTGTATCCCCTCCTACTCATAGAGAAAGCCTGTGAGTCCTGCTCCCCCCTCCTACTCATAGAAAAAGCCTGTGAGTCCTGTAACCCCCTCCTACTCATAGAGAAAGCCTGTGAGTCCTGTATCCCCTCCTACTCATAGAGAAAGCCTGTGAGTCCTGTCCCCTCCTCCTACTCATAGAGAAAGCCTGTGAGTCCATCTCCCCCTCCACTCATAGAGAAAGCCTGTGAGTCCTGTATCCCCTCCTACTCATAGAGAAAGCCTGTGAGTCCTGTATCCCCTCCCACTCATAGAGGAAGCCTGTGAGTCCTGTATCCCCCTCCTACTCATAGAGGAAGCCTGTGAGTCCTGTATCCCCCTTCTACTCATAGAGAAAGCCTGTGAGCCCTGTTTCCCTTTCCTACTCATAGAGAAAGCCTGTGAGTCCTGTATCCCCTTCCTACTCATAGAGAAAGCCTGTGAGTCCTGTACCCCCTCCTACTCATAGAGAAAGCCTGTGAGCCCTGTATCCCCCTCCTACTCATAGAGAAAGCCTGTGAGTCCTGCTCCCCCCTCCTACTCATAGAAAAAGCCTGTGAGTCCTGTAACCCCCTCCTACTCATAGAAAAAGCCTGTGAGTCCTGTAACCCCCTCCTACTCATAGAGAAAGCCTGTGAGTCCTGTATCCCCTCCTACTCATAGAGAAAGCCTGTGAGTCCTGTATCCTCCTCCTACTCATAGAGAAAGCCTGTGAGTCCTGTAACCCCCTCCTACTCATAGAGAAAGCCTGTGAGTCCTGTATCAACCTACTACTCCATACCTCCCAACATTTGTGAAAGGGAAAGAGGGACAAAATGGCGGCACGCGTAGCCACACCCCCAATCACTCCCTGGCCACGCCCCAAATTTTAGCCATATTATAATTATAAAAATCATCTCAATTAAAAAAAAAAAAAATTTTCCTCATTCAGATTAGAACCCAGAACCTGCAGTGTCCATGTACAATAATCACACAGTGCCCCAACCCACTGAGCTATAACCTCAGTGATTAACAAGGTGCAGAATTTTGGTAACTAAGAACTATGATTATTGTGACACTGTGACACAGATTTACTGCCTTGGTATATAGAGAGGGATCTTCTCAGAAATTATTGTAATTATTGAGACTATTATTATTATTATTATGGAGATGATGATTATTATTATTATTATTATTATTATTATTATTAAGATGATTATTATTATTTTTACTATTATTAATAATCATCTACATAATAATAAAAATAATAAAATTTATAATAATAATAATAATAGTCTCAATAATTACAATAATAACCTCTGAGAAGATTCCTCTCTATATATCAGTGCATTAGTCTGTGTCACAGTGTAACAGTGGCAGATAACACTTCTTAGTTACCAAAAATCCTAAGCTCTGTATCCCTGGGCTTATAGCTCAGTTAGTTAAGCTCCTGTCTATGGTGCAGAGGGTCCCAGGTTCGATTCTGAGCCTGGCCAAAACTTTATTTAATTTAATTATATAAAGAGCTTGTGTCTGGGGAAGCCCTGGAGACCATATATTAACAGATGCTGATCTGACCTGATGACGTGGTCCCTGCTCTCCGCTAAGCCGACACTTCTCTGAAAAGGATTCCCTGCCCGATGTCTGCTCTGGGGAACCCTAGGAGATGCAGTGACCATATATGGACAGATGCTGATCTGACCTGATGACGTGGTCCCTGCTCTCCGCTAAGCCGACACTTCTCTGAAAAGGATTCCCTGCCCCATGTCTGCTCTGGGGAACCCTAGGAGATGCAGTGACCATATATGGACAGATACTGATCTGACCTGATGACATGGTCCCTGCTCTCTCCACTAAGCCCGACACTTCTCTGAAAAGGATTCCCTGCCCGATGTCTGCTCTGGGGAACCCTAGGAGATGCAGTGACCATATATGGACAGATGCTGATCTGACCTGATGACGTGGTCCCTGCTCTCCGCTAAGCCCGACACTTCTCTGAAAAGGATTCCCTGCCCGATGTCTGTAGAAGCCATTCTGTACTGTGAGTTCTGTCTTTCAAAGTATTTACTATGAGGACACAGCGCCGGGACACAGTGGGACCTGGGGGGAGAATCCGTGACAATCTCATAGCTGCCCGTGACGCGGGGCAGAGGTAAGAAAAACGGGAAAATCCCGTCAAAATCGGGACGGTTGGGAGCTATGCTACTCATAGAAGAAGCCTGTGATTCCTGTATCCCCCTCCTACTCATAGAGAAAGCCTGTGATTCCTGGATCCCCCTCCTACTCATAGAGGAAGCCTGTGAGTTATGTATCCCCCTCCTACTCATAGAGAAAGTCTGTGAGTCCTGTATCCCCCTCCTACTCATAGAGAAAGCCTGTGAGTCCTGTATCCCCCTCCGACTCATAGAGAAAGCCTGTGAGTCCTGTATCCCCCTCCTACTCATAGAGAAAGCCTGTGAGTCCATCTCCCCCTCCACTCATAGAGAAAGCCTGTGAGTCCTGTATCCCCTCCTACTCATACTATGAGAAAGCCTGTGATTTCTGTATCCCCCTCCTACTCATAGAGAAAGACTATGAGTCCTGTATCCCCTCCTACTCATAGAGAAAGCCTGTGAGTAGTAGGGGGATACAGGACTCACAGGCTTTCTGTATGAGTAGGAGGGGATACAGGACTCACAGGCTTTCTCTATGAGTAGGAGGGGGATACAGAAATCACAGGCTTTCTCCATGAGTAGGAGGGGGATACAGGACTCACAGGCTTTCTCTATGAGTAGGAGGGGGAAACAGGACTCACAGGCTTTCTGTATGAGTAGGAGGGAGATACAGGACTCACAGGCTTTCTCTATATCTCCCTCCTACTCATAGAGAAAGCCTGTGAGTCCTGTTTCCCCCTCCTACTCATAGAGAAAGCCTGTGAGTCCTGTATCTCCTCCTACTCATAGAGAAATCCTGTGAGTCCTGTATCCCCCTTCTACTCATAGAGAAAGCCTGTGAGTAATGTATCCCCCTCCTACTCATAGAGGAAGCCTGTGAGTCCTGTATCCCCTCCTACTCATAGAGAAAGCCTGTGAGTCCGGTATCCCCCTCCTACTGATAGAGAAAGCATGTGAGTCCTGTATCCTCCTCCCACTCATAGAGAAAGCCTGTGAGTCCTGTATCCCCCTTTCTACTCATAGAGAAAGCCTGTGAGTCCTGTATCCCCCTTTCTACTCATAGAGAAAGCCGGTGAGTCCTGTATCCCCCTCCTACTCATAGGGAAATTATGTGAGTCCTGTTTCTTCCTCCTACTCATAGAGAAAGCCTGTGAGTACTGTATCCTCCTCCTACTCATAGAGAAAACCTGTGAGTCCTGTATCCCCCTACTACTCATAGAGAAAGCCTGTGAGTCCTGTATCCCCTCCTACTCATAGAGAAAGCCTGTGAGTCCTGTATCCCCCTCCTACTCATATGGAAATTATGTGAGTCCTGTTTCCCCCTCCTACTCATAGAGAAAGCCTGTGAGTACTGTATCCCCCTCCTTCTCATAGAGGAAGCCTGTGAGTCTGTATCCCCCTCCTACTCATAGAGAAATCCTGTGAGTCCTGCTCCCCCCTCCTACTCATAGAGAAAGCCTGTGAGTCCTGTATCCCCCTCCTACTCATAGAGAAAGCCTGTGAGTCCTGTATCCCGTCCTACTCATAGAGCAAGCCTGTGAGTCCTGTATCCCCCTCCTACTCATAACGAAAGCCTGTGAGTCCTGTATCCCGTCCTACTCATAGAGCAAGCCTGTGAATCCTGTATCCCCCTCCTACTCATAGAGAAAGCCTGTGAGTCTTGTATCCCCTCCTACTCATAGAGAAAGCCTGTGAGTCCTGTATCCCCCTCCTACTCATAGGGAAAGCCTGTGAGTCCTGTATCCCCCTCCTACTCATAGAGAGAGCCTGTGAGTCCTGTTTCCCCTCCTACTCATAGAGAAAGCCTGTGAGTCCTCTATCCCCCATCTACTCATAGAGAAAGCCTGAGAGTCCTGTATCCCCCTCCTACTCATAGAGAAAGCCTGTGAGTCCTGTATCCCCTTTCTACTCATAGAGAAAGCCTGTGAGTCCTGTATCCCCTCCTACTCATAGAGAAAGCCTGTGAGTCCTGTATCCCCCTCCTACTCATAGAGAAAGCCTGTGAGTCCTGTATCCCCCTCCTACTCATAGAGAAAGCCTTTGAGTCCTGTATCCCCCTCCTTCTCATAGAGGAAGCCTGTGAGTCCTGTATCCCCCTCCCACTCATAGAGAAAGCCTGTGAGTCCTGTATCCCCCTCCTACTCATAGAGGAAGCCTGAGAGGACTGTTTCCCCCTCCTACTCATAGAGAAAGCCTGTGAGTCCTGTATCCCCTCCTACTCATAGAGAAAGCCTGTGAGTCCTGTATCCCCCTCCTAATCATACAGGAAACCTGTGAGTCCTGTATGACCTCCTACTCATAGAGAAAGCCTGTGAGTCCTGTATCCCTCTCCTACTCATAGAGAAAGCCTGTGAGTCCTTTATCCCCCTCCTACTCATAGGGAAGGCCTGTGAGTCCTGTATCTCCTTCTACTCATAGAGAAAGGCTGTGAGTCATGTATCCCCCTCCTACTCATAGAGAAAGCCTGTGAGTCCTGTATCCCCCTCCTACTCATAGAGAAAGCCTGTGAGTCCTGTATCCCCCTCCTACTCATAGAGAAAGCCTGTGAGTCATGCATCCCCTCCTACTTATAGAGAAAGCCTGTGAGTCCTGTATCCCCTTCTACTAATAGAGAAAGCCTGTGAACCCTGTGTCCCCCTCCTAATCATACAGGAAACCTGTGAGTCCTGTATCACCTCCTACCCATAGAGAAAGCCTGTGAGTCCTGTATCCCCCTCCTACGCATAGGGGAAGCCTGTGAGTCCTGTATCCCCTCCTACTCATAGAGAAAGCCTGTGAGTCCTGTATCCCCCTCCTACTCATAGGGAAAGCCTGTGAGTCCTGTATCCCCTTCTACTCATAGGGAAAGCCTGTGAGTCCTGTATCCCCCTCCTACTCATAGAGAAAGCCTGTGGGTCCTGTATCCCCCTCCTACTCATAGAGAAAGCCTGTGAGTCCTGTAACCCCCTCCTACTCATAGAGGAAGCCTGTGAGTCCTGTTTCCCCCTCCTACTCATAGAGAAAGCCTGTGGGTCCTGTATCTCCTCCTACTCATAGAGAAAGCCTGTGAGTCCTGTATCTCCCTCCTACTCATAAAGGAAGCCTGTGAGTCCTGTATCACCCTCCTACTCATAGAGAAAGCCTGTGAGTCCTGCATCCCCTCCTATTCATAGAGAAAGCCTGTGAGTCCTGCTTCCCCCTCCCACTCATAGAAAAAGCCTCGGAGTCCTGTATCCCCCTCCTACTCATAGAGAAAGCCTGTGAGTCCTGTAACCCCTCCTACTTATAGAGAAAGCCTGTGAGTCCTGTATCCCCTTCCTACTCATAGAGGAAGCCTGTGAGTCCTCTATTCTCATCCTACTCATAGAGAAAGCCTGTGAGTCCTGTATCCCCCTCCTACTCATAGAGAAAGCCTGTGATTTCTGTATACCCCTCCTACTCATAGGGAAAGCCTGTGAGTCCTGTGTCCCCTTCCTACTCATAGAGGAAACCTGTGAGACCTGTATCCCCCTCCTACTCATAGAGAAAGCCTTTGAGTCCTATACCCCCCCTATTCATAGAGGAAGCCTGTGAGTTATGTATCCCCCTCCTACTCATACAGAAAGCCTGTGATTCCTGTATCCCCCTCCTACTTATAGAGAAAGCCTGTGAGTTCTGTATCCCCCTCCTACTCATAGAGAAAGCCTGAGAGTCCTGTATCCCTCCTACTCATAGAGAAAGCCTGTGAGTCCTGTATCCCCTCCTACTCATAGAGAAAGCCTGTGAGTCCTGTTTCCCCCTCCTACTCATAGAGAAAGCCTGTGAGTCCTGTATCCCCTCAAACTCATAGAGAAAGCCTGTGAGTCCTGTATCGACCTCCTACTCATAGAGGAAGCCTGTGAGTCCTGTTTTCCCCTCCTACTCATAGAGAAAGCCTGTGAGTCCTGTATCCCCTCCCACTCATGGAGAAAGCCTGTAAGTCCTGTTTCCCCCTCCCACTCATAGAGAAAGCCTGTGAGTCCTGTATCCCCCTCCTACTCATAGCGAAAGCCTGTGAGTCCTGTATCCCCCTCCTACTCATAAGGAAAGCCTGTGAGTCCTGTTTCCCCCTCCTACTCATAGAGAAAGCCTGTGAGTCCTGTATCCCCTCCCACTCATAGAGAAAGCCTGTGAGTCCTGTTTCCCCCTCCCACTCATAGAGAAAGCATGTGAGTCTTGTATCCCCCTCCTACTCATAGAGAAAGCCTGTGAGTCCTGTATCCCCTCCTACTCATAGAGAAAGCCTGTGAGTCCTGTTTCCCCCTCCTACTCATAGAGAAAGCCTGTGAGTCCTGTATCCCCTCAAACTCATAGAGAAAGCCTGTGAGTCCTGTATCCCCCTCCTACTCATAGAGAAAGCCTGTGAGTCCTGTTTTCCCCTCCTACTCATAGAGAAAGCCTGTGAGTCCTGTATCCCCTCCCACCATGGAGAAAGCCTGTGAGTCCTGTTTCCCCCTCCCACTCATAGAGAAAGCCTGTGAGTCCTGTATCCCCCTCCTACTCATAGCGAAAGCCTGTGAGTCCTGTATCCCCCTCCTACTCATAAGGAAAGCCTGTGAGTCCTGTTTCCCCCTCCTACTCATAGAGAAAGCCTGTGAGTCCTGTATCCCCTCCCACTCATAGAGAAAGCCTGTGAGTCCTGTTTCCCCCTCCCACTCATAGAGAAAGCATGTGAGTCTTGTATCCCCCTCCTACTCATAGAGAAAGCCTGTGAGTCCTGTATCCCCCTCCTACTCATAAGGAAAGCCTGTGAGTCCTGTTTCCCGCTCCTACTCATAGAGAAAGCCTGTGAGTCCTGTATCCCCTCCCACTCATAGAGAAAGCCTGTGAGTCCTGTTTCCCCCTCCCACTCATAGAGAAAGCATGTGAGTCTTGTATCCCCCTCCTACTCATAGAGAAAGCCTGTGAGTCCTGTATCCCCTCCTACTCATAGAGAAAGCCTGTGAGTCCTGTTTCCCCCTCCTACTCATAGAGAAAGCCTGTGAGTCCTGTATCCCCTCAAACTCATAGAGAAAGCCTGGGAGTCCTGTATCCCCCTCCTACTCATAGAGAAAGCCTGTGAGTCCTGTTTTCCCCTCCTACTCATAGAGAAAGCCTGTGAGTCCTGTATCCCCTCCCACTCATGGAGAAAGCCTGTGAGTCCTGTTTCCCCCTCCCACTCATAGAGAAAGCCTGTGAGTCCTGTATCCCCCTCCTACTCATAGCGAAAGCCTGTGAGTCCTGTATCCCCCTCCTACTCATAAGGAAAGCCTGTGAGTCCTGTTTCCCCCTCCTACTCATAGAGAAAGCCTGTGAGTCCTGTATCCCCTCCCACTCATAGAGAAAGCCTGTGAGTCCTGTTTCCCCCTCCCACTCATAGAGAAAGCATGTGAGTCTTGTATCCCCCTCCTACTCATAGAGAAAGCCTGTGAGTCCTGTATCCCCCTCCTACTCATAAGGAAAGCCTGTGAGTCCTGTTTCCCCCTCCTACTCATAGAGAAAGCCTGTGAGTCCTGTATCCCCTCCCACTCATAGAGAAAGCCTGTGAGTCCTGTATCCCCTCCCACATGTGAATCGCACATTTTCTGTATTGTTCATTTGAAAATAGTCTCTTGAAAAGTTATGATGGGGGGTAATTATTGGGGTGATATATACAATATGATTAATAACCCCCACTATCTGAATCTTGAGAGTAGAAAATAAATGGAAAAAATTTACTGCTCTGAGTAAATAGTAATTTCATACTTATGTTTAATCCTGTAGGGATGATGGGGGTTGTATTACACTGCCGGGCATTAGTTCTGTATGGATGATGGGGGATATATTACACTGCTGGGTATCAGTTCTGTATGGATGATGGGGGATGTATTACACTGCTGGACATCAGTTCTGTATGGATGATGGGGGATGTATTACACTGCCGGGCATTAGTTCTGTATGGATGATGGGGGATGTATTACACTGCTGGACATCAGTTCTGTATGGATGATGGGGGATGTAATACACTGCTGGACAGTAGTTCTGTATGGATGATGAGGGATGTATTACACTGCTAGACATCAGTTCTGTATGGATGATGGGGGTTGTATTACACTGCTTGATATCAGTTCTGTATGGATGATGGGGGTTGTATTACACTGCTGGGTTTCAGTTCTGTATGGATGATGGGGGATGTATTACACTGCTGGACATCAGTTCTGTATGGATGATGGGGGATGTATTACACTGCTGGACATCAGTTCTGTATGGATGATGGGGGATGTATTACACTGCTGGACATCAGTTCTGTATGGATGATGGGGAATGTAATACACTGCTGGACAGTAGTTCTGTATGGATGATGAGGGATGTATTACACTGCTAGACATCAGTTCTGTATGGATGATGGGGGTTGTATTACACTGCTGGGTTTCAGTTCTGTATGGATGATGGGGGTTGTATTACACTGCTGGGTATCAGTTCTGTATGGATGATGGGGGATGTATTACACTGCTCTACATCAGGTCTGTGTGGATGATGGGAGATGTATTACACTGCTGGACAGTAGTTCTGTATGAATGATGGGGGTTGTATTACACTGCTGGACATCAGACCTCTATGGATGATGGGGGATGTATTACACTGCTGGACATCAGTTCTGTATGGATGATGGGGGATGTATTACACTGCTGGACACCAGTTCTGTATGGATGATGGGGGATGTATTACACTGCTCTCCATCAGGTCTGTGTGGATGATGGGGGATGTATTACACTGCTGGACAGTAGTTCTGTATGGATGATGGGGGTTGTATTACACTGCTGGACATCAGATCTGTATGGATGATGGGGGATGTATTACACTGCTGGGCATCAGTTCTGTATGGATGATGGGGGTTGTATTACACTGCTGGACATCAGTTCTGTATGGATGATGGGGGTTGTATTACACTGTGTGGCTTTATATAATGGGTGTGGCTTTAACGGACCAAAACATGATGATGCACCAAGAAAATACACAATGAACTAAACCGAATAATAAAGTATCACCGGACGCTTGTAGTTGTAGCAGTCACAGTCATATCAGGACCACAGTCCCCATAGCAGTACCACAGTCCCCAAAGCAGTACCACAGTCCCCATAGCAGTACCACAGTCCCCAAAGCAGTACCACAGTCCCCATAGCAGTACCACAGTCCCCATAGCAGTACCACAGTCCCCATAGCAGTACCACAATCCCAAAGCAGAGCCACAATCCCAAAGCAGTACCACAGTTCCCATAGCAGTACCACAGTCCCAAAGCAGTACCACAGTCCCCATAGCAGTACCACAGTCCCCATAGCAGTGCCACAGTCCCCATAGCAGTACTACAGTTCTCATAGCAGTACCACAGTCCCCATAGCAGTACTACAGTTCTCATAGCAGTACCACAGTCCCCATAGCAGTACTACAGTCCCCATAGCAGTACCACAGTCCCCATAGCAGTACCACAGTCCCCATAGCAGTACCACAGTCCCAAAGCAGTACCACAGTCCCCATAGCAGTACCACAGTTCCCATAGCAGTACCACAGTCCCCATAGCAGTACTACAGTCCCCATAGCAGTACCACAGTCCCCATAGCAGTACCACAGTTCCCATAGCAGTACCACAGTTCCCATAGCAGTACCACAGTTCCCATAGCAGTACCACAGTCCCCATAGCAGTACCACAGTCCCCATAGCAGTACCACAGTCCCCATAGCAGTACCACAGTCCCCATAGCAGTACTACAGTCCCTATAGCAGTACCACAGTTCCCATAGCAGTACTACAGTCCCCATAGCAGTACTACAGTTCCCATAGCAGTACTACAGTCCCCAAAGCAGAACCACAGTCCCCAAAGCAGAACCACAGTCCCCAAAGCAGTACCACAGTACCCAAAGCAGAACCACAGTCCCCAAAGCAGTACCACAGTACCCAAAGCAGAGCCACAATCCCAAAGCAGTACCACAGTCCCCATAGTATTGCCACAGTCCCCATAGCAGTACCACAGTACCCATAGCAGTACCACAGTCCCCATAGCAGTACCACAGTTCCCATACCAGTACCACAGTCCCCATAGCAGTACCACAGACCCCAAAGCAGTACCACAGTTTCCATAGCAGTACCACAGTCCCCAAAGCAGTACCACAGTCCCCAAAGCAGTACCACAGTCCCCAAAGCAGAACCACAGTCCCCAAAGCAGTGCCACAGTCCCCATAGTATTGCCACAGTCCCCATAGCAGTACCACAGTACCCATAGCAGTACCACAGTCCCCATAGCAGTACCACAGTCCCCATACCAGTACCACAGTCCCCATAGCAGTACCACAGACCCCAAAGCAGTACCACAGTTTCCATAGCAGTACCACAGTCCCCAAAGCAGTACCACAGTCCCCAAAGCAGTACCACAGTCCCCAAAGCAGAACCACAGTCCCCAAAGCAGTACCACAGTCCCCAAAGCAGTACCACAGTCCCCAAAGCAGAGCCACAATCCCAAAGCAGTACCACAGTCCCCATAGTAGTACCACAGTACCCATAGCAGTACCACAGTCCCCATAGCAGTACCACAGTCCCCATAGCAGTACCACAGTCCCCATAGCAGTGCCACAGTCCCCATAGCAGTGCCACAGTCCCCATAGCAGTGCCACAGTCCCCATAGCAGTGCCACAGTCCCCATAGCAGTGCCACAGTCCCCAAAGCAGAGCCACAATCCCAAAGCAGTACCACAGTCCCCATAGTATTACCACAGTCCCCATAGCAGTACCACAGTCCCCATAGCAGTACCACAGACCCCCAAAGCAGTACCACAGTCCCCATAGCAGTACCACAGTCCCCATAGCAGTACCACAGTCCCCATAGCAGTACCACAGTCCCCAAAGCAGTACCACAGTCCCCATTGCAGAACCACAGTCCCCATTGCAGAACCACAGTCCCCATAGCAGTACCACAGTCTCCATAGCAGTACTACAATCCCAAAGCAGTACTACAGTCCCCATAGCAGTACCACAGTCCCCATAGCAGTACCACAATCCCAAAGCAGTACCACAGTCCCCATAGCAGTACCACAGTACCCATAGCAGTACCACAGTACCCATAGCAGTACCAAAGTACCCATAGCAGTACCAAAGTCCCCAAAGCAGTACCACAGTCCACATGGCAGTACTACAGTCCACATAGCAGTACCACAGTCCCCATAGCAGTACCACAGTCCCCATAGCAGTACCACAGTTCCCATAGCAGTACCACAGTCCCCATAGCAGTACCACAGTCCCCATAGCAGTGCCACAGTTCCCATAGCAGTACCACAGTTCCCATAGCAGTAATACAGTTCCCTTAGCAGTAATACAGTCCCCATTGCAGTACCACAGTCCCCATTGCAGTACCACAGTCCCCATAGCAGTACCACAGTCCCCATAGCAGTACCACAGTCCCCATAGCAGTACCACAGTCCCCATAGCAGTACCACAGTCCCCATAGCAGTACCACAGTCCCCATAGCAGTACCACAGTTCCTATAGCAGTACCACATTCCCAAAGCAGTACCACAGTCCCCAAAGCAGTACCACAGTCCCACAGCAGTACCACAGTCCCCATAGCAGAACTACAGTTCCCATAGCAGTACCACAGTTCCCATAGCAGTACCACAGTTCCCATAGCAGTACCACAGTCCCCATAGCAGTATCACTGTTCCCATAGCAGTACCACAGTCCCCATAGCAGTACCACAGTTCCCATAGCAGTACCGCAGTTCCCATAGCAGTACCGCAGTCCCCATAGCAGTACCACAGTCCCCATAGCAGTACCACAGTTCCCATAGCAGTACCACAGTCCCCATAGCTGTACCACAGTCCCCATAGCAGTATCCTAGTCCTCATAGCAGTACTCCAATCCCAAAGCAGTACCACAGTCCCCATAGCAGTACCACAGCCCCCATAGCAGTACCACAGTCCCCATAGCAGTACCACAGTCCCCATAGCAGTACCACAGTCCCCATAGCAGTACCACAGTTACTATAGCAGTACCACAGTCCCCATAGCAGTACTACAGTCCCCATAGCAGTATCACAGTCCCCATAGCAGTACCACAGTCCCCATAGCAGTACCACAGTTCCCATAGCAGTACCACAGTCCCCATAGCAGTACCAAAGTCCCCAAAGCAGTACCACAGTCCCCAAAGCAGTACCACAGTCCCCAAAGCAGTACCACAGTCCCCATGGCAGTACTACAGTCCACATAGCAGTACCACAGTCCCCATAGCAGTACCACAGTCCCCATAGCAGTACCACAGTCCCCATAGTAGTACCACAGTTCCCACAGCAGTACCACAGTTCCCATAGCAGTAATACATTTCCCTTAGCAGTAATACAGTCCCCATAGCAGTACCACAGTCCCCATTGCAGTACCACAGTCCCCATAGCAGTACCACAGTCCCCATAGCAGTACCACAGTCCCCATAGCAGTACCACAGTCCCCATAGCAGTACCACAGTTCCTATAGCAGTACCACATTCCCAAAGCAGTACCACAGTCCCCAAAGCAGTACCACAGTCCCACACCAGTACCACAGTCCCCATAGCAGAACTACAGTTCCCATAGCAGTACCACAGTTCTAATAGCAGTACCACAGTTCCCATAGCAGTACCACAGTCCCCATAGCTGTACCACAGTTCCTATATCAGTACCACAATCCCAAAGCAGTACCACAGTCCCCATAGCAGTACCACAGTCCCCATAGCAGTACCACAGTCCCACAGCAGTACCACAGTCCCCAAAGCAGTACCACAGTTCCCATAGCAGTACCACAGTCCCCATAGCAGTACCACAGTTCCCATAGCAGTACTACAGTCCCCATAGCAGTACCACAGTTCCCATAGCAGTACCACAGTTCCCATAGCAGTACCACAGTTCTCTTAGCAGTACCAGTCTCCATAGCAGTACCACAGTCTCCATAGCAGTACCACAGTCCCCATAGCAGTACCACAGTCCCCATAGCAGTACCACAGTTCCCATAGCAGTACCACAGTTCCCATAGCAGTACCACAGTTCCCATAGCTGTACCACAGTTCTCTTAGCAGTACCAGTCTCCATAGCAGTACCACAGTCTCCATAGCAGTACCACAGTCCCCATAGCAGTACTACAGTCCCCATAGCAGTACCACAGTCCCCATAGCAGTACCACAGTCCCCATAGCAGTACCACAGTCCCCATAGCAGTACCACAGTCCCCATAGCAGTACCACAGTCCCAATAGCAGTACCACAGTCCCCATAGCAGTACCACAGTTCTCTTAGCAGTACCATAGTCCCCATAGCAGTACCACAGTCCCCATAGCAGTACCACAGTCCCCATAGCAGTACCACAGTCCCCATAGCAGTACCACAGTCCCCATAGCAGTACCACAGTCCCCATAGCAGTACCACAGTTCCCATAGCAGTACCACAGTTCCCATAGCAGTACCACAGTTCCCATAGCAGTACCACAGTCCCCATAGCAGTACCACAGTCCCCATAGCAGTACCACAGTCCCCATAGCAGTACCACAGTCCCAAAGCAGTACCACAGTCCCCATAGCAGTACTACAGTCCTCATAGCAGTAAGTGCTTGATCTTGCGACACAAATGGCTTTTTAAATTCCGCGATTTTTCCGAATCCTTCGGGTTGTCCGGTGGCCACGCCCCCCGATTTCTGTTGCGTGAAATCTGGCGCAATTGCGCCAAAAATCGATCGCGTGCGCCACAATCCCGTGAAATACAGCGCAAAGCAGAAATATTCGGGAAAAACCCGACGGATTCGCGGCTGCGGACCCTTAGTAAATGTGCCCCTTTGTCTCCCAGCCAAATCAAATAACATAATGGGGGTCATTTACTAAGGGCCCGATACGCGGTTTCCTGACGTGTTACCCGAATATTTCCTATTTGCGCCGATTTTCCCTGCATTGCCCGGGATTTTGGCGCACGCTATTGGATTGTGGCGCATCGGCACTGGCATGCACGTGAGGGAAATTGGGGGGCGTGGTCGAACGAAAACCCGACGGATTCGGAGAAACCACTGCATTAAAAAAAAAAAAAAAGTGTCGCGGGACTCGCGCTTACCTTCACCAGGAATAGGATCGTGCACTCCGACGGACTTGGGCGGACTTCAGCGCAGCAGCGACATCTGGTGGACGACGGAGGAACTATCTTAGTAATCGCCGGAAGACCCGAATCCACCGTAGAGAACGCGCCGCTGGATTGCGAAGGGACCGGGTAAGTAAATCTGCCCCCAATAACACAAAGCCAAAAGGTGAATGAATTCCGTAAGCATTATGCCGATGATGAATGTGGCCATAAATTATGCCTTTGTTGCCCAAACATTAATCATTGTGACACCCATTTTATATCCAACACCACTCAGGAGAGGTTTCAGATTAAGGCTGCATTCACACGACAGCAAGGGGGACGTATATATGGCCGATATACATCCCCCATAGATGGCAATGGGCGCACGTGCGGCACTGTACCGCCCCGTACCGCGTTAAAAAATGTCCTATTCTCCAGGGCATATGGCGCCGTGCGCCATGTATCCCTATGGAGAGGGGCGGGAGTGAGCAGCGCTCTCCCCGCGCGCTGCCGTGTGCCTGCTGTGCTGCGGTACGGCGGGCACCGGTCGTGTGAATCCAGCCTAAAACAAATATGACATGCCAGACAAGCTGTGTCATTTATATGATCGAATATGTATACGCAGGACCACACAGAAACTCCATGAGCGCATTACTGGTCATCGAGGCAATATTAAGCACGGCCTAGCTAAACATGCTAACATAAAAAAAAACGAGAAATTAATGAAAATCAGCCCCATTGATTATGTCCCAGATAATATCCATAATCGATATCAGATTCTGCCGTGTCATTGCGTTCCACTCATCTTCTTCGACCACGATCTTACACTTCCGGTCCCATCTTTCTCTCTGGGGGTCATTTACTAAGGGCCCGATTCGCGTTTTCCCGACGTGTTACCCGAATATTTCCGATTTGCGCAGATTTCCCCTGAATTGCCCCGGGATTTTGGCGCACGCGATCGGATTGTGGCGCATCGGCGCTGGCATGCACGCAACGGAAATCGGGCGGATTAGGAAAAACCGCCGCATTTAAAACAAAAAATGTGTCGCGGAGCTTGCACTTACCTTCACTCAGCCCGGCTCGGTGAACTCCAGTGCGTTCCGATGCTCTTCAGCGCAGCAGCGCCACCTGGTGGAGGAACTGCCTTAATGAATCCCGGCCGGACCCAAATCCAGCGCAGAGAACGTGCTGCTGGATCGCGAATGGACCGGGTAAGTAAATCTGCCCCAATGTGTTGCGATTGTATGTATGTAGTGTTTTATCCATTTATGTATTTCTTCGTATTTCTATTCATCTGTTTGTTTACAACTGAGAGACACATGAAGTGATTGGTGATGTCAGTGAGCCCTATGACATCATTTCCTCTAAGACACATTTAAGAAGACGCACAGCCCCTAGAACTTCATACAGACCTGAGGAAGCGTCCAGGGAGGACATGAAACGCGTGGTCTCTTTTCTACGTTATTATTTTATTTTATTGTTTTTTTACTGAATAAAGATGGCGTCATAGATGCTTTAACCTCAGCCGGGGGGCGCCAGAGGAAAGTCCGTTTTTATGCATCCTACTGTCCGGGGAGAGCGGAGCCTTCATCCCTTTCCTCTTGGATCATCTACATTCTTCATAGCCGGAGACTGCCCTGCCGGTGAGGAGTAGGCAGCACCCGTTACACTCTGCTACACCCGCCCGCACCCACAACCCTCCAGGGTGAGCGCACTATTGTGTTTCCTAAGGAAAGTTCCTTTCTCACCTTTACCTGCACCAGGAAGCGCCCCCCCCCCCCCCCCCCCCCGATTCTATAGGGGACACAACGTCTCTAACATTGGGATTTTCTGTTTCGCTTTTTGTAAACATGAAGAACCTTTACATTATAAAGAAGGAAGAAAGAAAGAAAGAAGAATGAGGAAAGAAATGTGAGAAATGAGAGGAAGATAAGAGGAGATAGCGGAGGTCCTGCGGCCGCTCCCCGACCTTATCGTGTCCTGTACCAGGAAATCGCCCCAGGATCCAGGTGTCACACCAGAACCAGAACTCACTGACCCCCCTCCAAATACCCCCTGTGCTGTATACACTATATATACCTCCACAGCATATATACCCCCATACACTATATATACCCCCATACACTATATATACCTTCTCAGTATATATACCCCATACACTATATATACCTCCACAGTATATATACCCCCATACACTATATATACCTTCTCAGTATATATACCCCATACACTATATATACCTTCTCAGTATATATACCCCATACACTATATATACCCCATACACTATATATACCCCCATACACTATATATACCTTCTCAGTATATATACCCCATACACTATATATACCCCCATACACTATATATACCTTCTCAGTATATATACCCCATACACTATATATACCTTCTCAGTATATATACCCCATACACTATATATACCCCCATACACTATATATACCTTCTCAGTATATATACCCCATACACTATATATACCTCCACAGTATATATACCCCCATACACTATATATACCTTCTCAGTATATATACCCCATACACTATATATACCTTCTCAGTATATATACCCCATACACTATATATACCTTCTCAGTATATATACCCCATACACTATATATACCTTCTCAGTATATATACCCCATACACTATATATACCTTCTCAGTATATATACCCCATACACTATATATACCTTCTCAGTATATATACCCCATACACTATATATACCTTCTCAGTATATATACCCCATACACTATATATACCTTCTCAGTATATATACCCCATACACTATATATACCTTCTCAGTATATATACCCCATACACTATATATACCTTCTCAGTATATATACCCCATACACTATATATACCTTCTCAGTATATATACCCCCATACACTATGTACCCCATATACAATATACATACCATCACACTATATATACCTCCATACACTATATATACCCCCACATTGTATGTACTCCCATACGGTTGTCGTCTTGGTGGATTATGTAGGAGGAAGAACCTACAAAACACATTGGGGCTCATTCACTAAGCTCCGGTGACGGTTTTCTGTCGCACTTTGCACGTTCTTTCTAGTGTAAACTCCTCGCACGGGTATAAGAAGTGTCTGCGTCTCATTTGTGTCTCACGTGACCCTTTTATGTTGCAGCTGCACTAGGCGTCATGTGGCACGAAATTCTGCACTGAAGGGGCGTCCGGTGCTCAGTCGGACCAGAAAAAAGTGGTGCCCTCTATCCGGACAGAGCAGTGGGCAACGGATTCATGAAGACTGTGCACAAGAAACCCTGGATCTGGCGCCCCCTGCACACTACACAGCACACTGCACACACACACACCCCCCTGCACACAGTACACCCCCCCCCCTGCACACTACACAGCACACTGCACACACACACCCCCCCCTGCACACAGTACACCCCCCCCCCCCCTGCGCACAGTACACCCCCCCCCCTGCACACAGTACACCCCCCCCCTGCACACAGTACACCCCCCCTGCACACAGTACACCCCCCCCCTGCACACAGTACACCCCCCCCTGCGCACAGTACACCCCCCCCTGCACACAGTACACCCCCCCCCTGCACACAGTACACCCCCCCTGCACACAGTACACCCCCCCCCCTGCACACAGTACACCCCCCCCCTGCACACAGTACACCCCCCCTGCACACAGTACACCCCCCCCTGCACACAGTACACCCCCCCCTGCACACAGTACACCCCCCCTGCACACAGTACACCCCCCCCCCTGCACACAGTACACCCCCCCCCTGCACACAGTACACCCCCCCCTGCACACAGTACACCCCCCCCTGCACACAGTACACCCCCCCCTGCACACAGTACACCCCCCCCCTGCACACAGTACACCCCCCCCTGCACACAGTACACCCCCCCCTGCACACAGTACACCCCCCCCCCTGCACACAGTACACCCCCCCCTGCACACAGTACACCCCCCCCTGCACATAGTACACCCCCCCCTGCACACAGTACACCCCCCCCTGCACACAGTACACCCCCCCCTGCACACAGTACACCCCCCCCTGCACACAGTACACCCCCCCCTGCACACAGTACACCCCCCCCCTGCACACAGTACACCCCCCCTGCACACAGTACACCCCCCCCCTGCACACAGTACACCCCCCCCTGCACACAGTACACCCCCCCCTGCACACAGTACACCCCCCCTGCACACAGTACACCACCCCCCTGCACACAGTACACAGCCCCCCCTGCACACAGTACACAGCCCCCTGCACACAGTACACCCCCCCTGCACACAGTACACCCCCCCTGCACACAGTACACCACCCCCCTGCACACAGTACACAGCCCCCCCTGCACACAGTACACAGCCCCCCTGCACACAGTACACCCCCCCCTCTGCACACAGTACACCCCCCCTGCACACAGTACACCCCCCCCTGCACACAGTACACCCCCCCCCTGCACACAGTACACCCCCCCTGCACACAGTACACCCCCTCTGCACATAGTACACAGGACCCTGCACATAGTACACAGGACCCTGCACATAGTACACAGGACCCTGCACATAGTACACCCCCTGCAGTACACCCTGCACATAGTACACAGGACCCTGCACATAGTACACAGGACCCTGCACATAGTACACAGGACCCTGCACATAGTACACAGGACCCTGCACATAGCACACACTGCACATAATACACAGGACCCTGCACATAGTACACAGAACACTGCACATAGTACACATCCCCTGCACATAGTACACATCCCCTGCACATAGTACACATCCCCATTAGCGGGGGGCTAATGTTTGGAAAATTTTAATCAGCAGTGTGGTAGAATCTTAGGCAGGCAGTGGCAATAATTATAATACCATCAGTTGCAATAGGGATAGATAGTGTCAGACCTAGATCACACCTAGACCGTTCAGTCCACTATATCTCTAACGATAGGACTAGGATCTCCATACAGTATTTATAACAATACAGCCTGCTACCACAGCGGCCCCTGCTGGGGCAGTACAGGCAACACTATTATTCATGGTCTAGGTGGTCATTTTAGGGCTCTAATCCATACAATAAGATACATTACTGTAGCAGACAATACTGCTTAGGACAGTCCTCTTTATCTGGCCAATAGTGGACTTATAGCAATTATTATAGGTGGATATGGACCCCGTATTGTGCCCACTATCTCACGTTTCATACCACTGACCACCTGCAAACTGCCTATGACTCAGTTCACACTGTGCTTTTAATCCACTGTTTGTCCTGTGCATCTAGTGGTTTGTGCCACAACAGCTTGTAATATAGTGCAATCTTTTTTAAGAATCCCTAATAAAAGTGATGTTTTACTTTATTTTTTCAATTGTCCGGATATGGGTTAATCTTGACTGCCCAAAGGCAGTTTTGTAAAATATTTCCTCTGAGTCTAATCCCTGCCGTGACAATAAGGTCCATTGTTTGTTGTATAGTACACATCCCCTGCACATAGTACACACTGCACATAATACACAGGACCCTGCACATAGTACACAGAACACTGCACATAGTACACACTGCACATAATACACAGGACCCTGCACATAGTACACATCCCCTGCACATAGTACACATCCCCTGCACATAGTACACATCCCCTGCACATAGTACACAGGACCCTGCACATAGTACACAGGACCCTGCACATAGTACACCCCCTGCACATAGTACACAGGACCCTGCACATAGTACACAGGACCCTGCACATAGTACACAGAACACTGCACATAGTGCACAGAACACTGCACATAGTACACAGAACACTGCACATAGTACACACCCCCTGCACATAGTACACATCCCCTGCACATAGTACACAGGACCCTGCACATAGTACACCCCCTGCACATAGTACACAGGACGCTGCACATAGTACACAGGACCCTGCACATAGTACACAGGACCCTGCACATAGTACACAGCACCCTGCACATAGTACACCCCCTGCACATAGTACACAGGACCCTGCACATAGTACACCCCCTGCACATAGTACACAGGACACTGCACATAGTACACACTGCACATAGTACACAGGACCCTGCACATAGTACACAGGACACTGCACATAGTACACAGGACCCTGCACATAGTACACCCCCTGCACATAGTACACAGGACGCTGCACATAGTACACACTGCACATAGTACACAGGACACTGCACATAGTACACAGGACCCTGCACATAGTACACAGGACCCTGCACATAGTACACAGGACCCTGCACATAGTACACCCCCTGCACATAGTACACACTGCACATAGTACACAGGACCCTGCACATAGTACACAGGACACTGCACATAGTACACAGGACCCTGCACATAGTACACCCCCTGCACATAGTACACAGGACGCTGCACATAGTACACACTGCACATAGTACACAGGACCCTGCACATAGTACACCCTTTTTTTGTTTTTTTTCGTCACCCCCAGACTTTATATATGCATTAACACTACAATATGTTTTTTGTATGTTGAATTTAATAAAGTACTACTTTACCATATCAGAATTCTGTGTTTTATATCCTGGGCCCGCCCCCTCTTCGGGTGGACAAAATAGGCTTCTATGTATTATTCTCAGCCCTAGGCTTTGGTGGTGTACATGACGTTAGAGGTTATTATGTTGTATACATTTTGCAACCTGCTCCACCTCTATCCATTGGTCAACTATAGGTCCAGTCTTCATCACTGCAGCATGCTCTCACCTTGAAGAGTTAAAGGGATACGTCACTGATAACCGGAGCGGCCAATAATCTTATCTCACTTTTCATATAGTAAACATTTCAGATCTAACGCCCCCCTCCACACTTGTAAATTGGTACAGTCCATGATATATAAGCCATGATGTGTCTCCTGCTGTGCACTGAGCGCCTCCTGCTGTGCACTGAGCGCCTCCTCCTGCTGTGCACTGAGCGCCTCCTCCTGCTGTGCACTGAGCGCCTCCTGCTCTGCCCTGAGCGCCTCCTGCTCTGCCCTGAGCGCCTCCTGCTGTGCCCTGAGCGCCTCCTGCTGTGCCCTGAGCGCCTCCTGCTCTGCCCTGAGCGCCTCCTGCTCTGCCCTGAGCGCCTCCTGCTCTGCCCTGAGCGCCTCCTGCTCTGCGCTGAGCGCCTCCTGCTGTGCCCTGAGCGCCTCCTGCTGTGCCCTGAGCGCCTCCTGCTCTGCCCTGAGCGCCTCCTGCTCTGCCCTGAGCGCCTCCTGCTGTGCCCTGAGCGCCTCCTGCTCTGCCCTGAGCCCCTCCTGCTCTGCCCTGAGCGCCTCCTGCTGTGCCCTGAGCGCCTCCTGCTGTGCCCTGAGCGCCTCCTGCTGTGCACTGATCGTACACCAGCAATGGGAAATCACAACGTCTCCGCTCCTATGGAACAAACCCAATGCACGAAATCCTGTAAATGGACGGTTATGAAATACATCAACTCCCCACAACCGCTGTGCGACTCGGTGAGACAGTGGGGGGCGCGGGGCACATATGGGGTCCGGTCTGTTACCATCTATCACCAGTATTTCCTCTCTGCAGTGCATACCTACAGTCATGTGACTGATGATAATAAGGACTTAGAGGCGGCGATTCCATCTAAAAATTAAGTTTTCTTGTATTTTTTTGTTTCTGAATGTAAAGGAGCTTCTTGGTGCACAGGGGGCGGAGCTGTGACTACTGGTGCACTAGATCCTTGTGTATCAGAGGAAATGCTGAAAACCTGTGCACCAGCAAACATGACCACGCCCCCAAAGCACTCAGAAGCTCATTTGCATAAACGAGGAACTGGAATTCACTCCACCCCCTTGACCTTTTGAAGCCCTTTAGGGGCGGGTTCAATAAAAATGTCACAATTAGGGATAAAAGCGTAGATTCATTTTTTAAAGTTTTTCTTTTATTAGCAGAATTTTCACTCCTTTGATTTTATCTTTTTCTGATTTTAGGTGAAAGACGATTTTCTTCGTAGAGCCGACGTCATCGCAGAGAAGTTTGAGGCCGTCGCCTACAGATCAGCGGTCGTCCAGGGGGCGAAGTACATTATAAAGGTAAGTGATGCGTCTCCCCCAAATATTACACTGCCCCCCCCCCCCCCCAGACTGGCTGTGGTATATAGTGATATGTCCTGTATCCTCTATACATTACACTGCCCCCCCCCCCAGACTGGCTGTGGTATATAGTGATATGTCCTGTATCCTCTATACATTACACTGCCCCCCCCCCAGACTGGCTGTGGTATATAGTGATATGTCCTGTATCCTCTATACATTACACTACCCCCCCCCCCAGACTGGCTGTGGTATATAGTGATATGTCCTGTATCCTCTATACATTACACTGCCCCCCCCCCCAGACTGGCTGTGGTATATAGTGATATGTCCTGTATCCTCTATACATTACACTGCCCCCCCCCCAGACTGGCTGTGGTATATAGTGATATGTCCTGTATCCTCTATACATTACCCCCCCCCCCCCCCCAGACTGGCTGTGGTATATAGTGATATGTCCTGTATCCTCTATACATTACACTGCCCCCCCCCCCAGACTGGCTGTGGTATATAGTGATATGTCCTGTATCCTCTATACATTACACCCCCCCCCCCCCAGACTGGCTGTGGTATATAGTGATATGTCCTGTATCCTCTATACATTACACTGCCCCCCCCCCAGACTGGCTGTGGTATATAGTGATATGTCCTGTATCCTCTATACATTACACTGCCCCCCCCAGACTGGCTGTGGTATATAGTGATATGTCCTGTATCCTCTATACATTACACCCCCCCCCCCAGACTGGCTGTGGTATATAGTGATATGTCCTGTATCCCCTATACATTACACTGCCCCCCCCCCAGACTGGCTGTGGTATATAGTGATATGTCCTGTATCCTCTATACATTACACTGCCCCCCCCCCCAGACTGGCTGTGGTATATAGTGATATGTCCTGTATCCTCTATACATTACACTGCCCCCCCCCAGACTGGCTGTGGTATATAGTGATATGTCCTGTATCCTCTATACATTACACTGCCCCCCCAGACTGGCTGTGGTATATAGTGATATGTCCTGTATCCTCTATACATTACACTGCCCCCCCCCCAGACTGGCTGTGGTATATAGTGATATGTCCTGTATCCTCTATACATTACACCCCCCCCCCCCCCCAGACTGGCTGTGGTATATAGTGATATGTCCTGTATCCTCTATACATTACACTGCCCCCCCCCCCAGACTGGCTGTGGTATATAGTGATATGTCCTGTATCCTCTATACATTACACTGCCCTCCCCCCCCAGACTGGCTGTGGTATATAGTGATATGTCCTGTATCCTCTATACATTACACTGCCCCCCCAGACTGGCTGTGGTATATAGTGATATGTCCTGTATGCTCTATACATTACACTGCCCCCCCCAGACTGGCTGTGGTATATAGTGATATGTCCTGTATCCTCTATACATTACACCCCCCCCCCCCCAGACTGGCTGTGGTATATAGTGATATGTCCTGTATCCTCTATACATTACACCCCCCCCCCCCAGACTGGCTGTGGTATATAGTGATATGTCCTGTATCCTCTATACATTACACCCCTCCCCCCCAGACTGGCTGTGGTATATAGTGATATGTCCTGTATCCTCTATACATTACACCCCCCCCCCCCCCAGACTGGCTGTGGTATATAGTGATATGTCCTGTATCCTCTATACATTACACCCCCCCCCCAGACTGGCTGTGGTATATAGTGATATGTCCTGTATCCTCTATACATTACACTGCTCCCCCCCCCCAGACTGGCTGTGGTATATAGTGATATGTCCTGTATCCTCTATACATTACACCCCCCCCCCCCCAGACTGGCTGTGGTATATAGTGATATGTCCTGTATCCTCTATACATTACACTGCCCCCCCCCAGACTGGCTGTGGTATATAGTGATATGTCCTGTATCCTCTATACATTACACTGCCCCCCCCCCCAGACTGGCTGTGGTATATAGTGATATGTCCTGTATCCTCTATACATTACACTGCCCCCTCCCCAGACTGGCTGTGGTATATAGTGATATGTCCTGTATCCTCTATACATTACACCGCCCCCCCCCCAGACTGGCTGTGGTATATAGTGATATGTCCTGTATCCTCTATACATTACACTGCCTCCCCCCCCCCCCAGACTGGCTGTGGTATATAGTGATATGTCCTGTATCCTCTATACATTACACTGCCTCCCCCCCCCCCAGACTGGCTGTGGTATATAGTGATATGTCCTGTATCCTCTATACATTACACCGCCCCCCCCCCAGACTGGCTGTGGTATATAGTGATATGTCCTGTATCCTCTATACATTACACCGCCCCCCCCCCAGACTGGCTGTGGTATATAGTGATATGTCCTGTATCCTCTATACATTACACTGCCTCCCCCCCCCCCCAGACTGGCTGTGGTATATAGTGATATGTCCTGTATCCTCTATACATTACACCGCCCCCCCCCCAGACTGGCTGTGGTATATAGTGATATGTCCTGTATCCTCTATACATTACACTGCCTCCCCCCCCCCCCAGACTGGCTGTGGTATATAGTGATATGTCCTGTATCCTCTATACATTACACTGCCCCCCCCCCAGACTGGCTGTGGTATATAGTGATATGTCCTGTATCCTCTATACATTACACTGCCCCCCCCCCAGACTGGCTGTGGTATATAGTGATATGTCCTGTATCCTCTATACATTACACTGCCCCCCCCCCCAGACTGGCTGTGGTATATAGTGATATGTCCTGTATCCTCTATACATTACACTGCCCCCCCCAGACTGGCTGTGGTATATAGTGATATGTCCTGTATCCTCTATACATTACACCCCCCCCCCCAGACTGGCTGTGGTATATAGTGATATGTCCTGCATCCTCTATACATTACACCCCCCCCCCCAGACTGGCTGTGGTATATAGTGATATGTCCTGTATCCTCTATACATTACACTGCCCCCCCCCCAGACTGGCTGTGGTATATAGTGATATGTCCTGTATCCTCTATACATTACACTGCCTCCCCCCCAGACTGGCTGTGGTATATAGTGATATGTCCTGTATCCTCTATACATTACACTGCCCCCCCCCCCCAGACTGGCTGTGGTATATAGTGATATGTCCTGTATCCTCTATACATTACACTGCCCCCCCCCCCAGACTGGCTGTGGTATATAGTGATATGTCCTGTATCCTCTATACATTACACTGCCCCCCCCAGACTGGCTGTGGTATATAGTGATATGTCCTGTATCCTCTATACATTACACCCCCCCCCCCAGACTGGCTGTGGTATATAGTGATATGTCCTGCATCCTCTATACATTACACCCCCCCCCCAGACTGGCTGTGGTATATAGTGATATGTCCTGTATCCTCTATACATTACACTGCCCCCCCCCCCCAGACTGGCTGTGGTATATAGTGATATGTCCTGTATCCTCTATACATTACACTGCCCCCCCCCCAGACTGGCTGTGGTATATAGTGATATGTCCTGTATCCTCTATACATTACACTGCCCCCCCCCCCCAGACTGGCTGTGGTATATAGTGATATGTCCTGTATCCTCTATACATTACACCCCCCCCCCCAGACTGGCTGTGGTATATAGTGATATGTCCTGTATCCTCTATACATTACACCCCCCCCCCCCAGACTGGCTGTGGTATATAGTGATATGTCCTGTATCCTCTATACATTACACTGCCCCCCCCAGACTGGCTGTGGTATATAGTGATATGTCCTGTATCCTCTATACATTACACTGCCCCCCCCCAGACTGGCTGTGGTATATAGTGATGTGTCCTGTATCCTCTATACATTACACTGCCCCCCCCCCCCAGACTGGCTGTGGTATATAGTGATATGTCCTGTATCCTCTATACATTACACTGCCCCCCCCCCCCCAGACTGGCTGTGGTATATAGTGATATGTCCTGTATCCTCTATACATTACACTGCCCCCCCCCCCCCCCCAGACTGGCTGTGGTATATAGTGATATGTCCTGTATCCTCTATACATTACACCCCCCCCCCCCAGACTGGCTGTGGTATATAGTGATATGTCCTGTATCCTCTATACATTACACTGCCCCCCCCCCAGACTGGCTGTGGTATATAGTGATGTGTCCTGTATCCTCTATACATTACACTGCCCCCCCAGACTGGCTGTGGTATATAGTGATATGTCCTGTATCCTCTATACATTACACTGCCCCCCCCAGACTGGCTGTGGTATATAGTGATATGTCCTGTATCCTCTATACATTACACTGCCCCCCCCCCCCAGACTGGCTGTGGTATATAGTGATATGTCCTATATCCTCTATACATTACACTGCCCCCCCCCAGACTGGCTGTGGTATATAGTGATATGTCCTGTATCCTCTATACATTACACCCCCCCCCCAGACTGGCTGTGGTATATAGTGATATGTCCTGTATCCTCTATACATTACACCCCCCCCCAGACTGGCTGTGGTATATAGTGATGTGTCCTGTATCCTCTATACATTACACTGCCCCCCCCAGACTGGCTGTGGTATATAGTGATATGTCCTGTATCCTCTATACATTACACTGCCCCCCCAGACTGGCTGTGGTATATAGTGATATGTCCTGTATCCTCTATACATTACACTGCCCCCCCCAGACTGGCTGTGGTATATAGTGATGTGTCCTGTATCCTCTATACATTACACTGCCCCCCCCCCAGACTGGCTGTGGTATATAGTGATATGTCCTGTATCCTCTATACATTACACCCCCCCCCCAGACTGGCTGTGGTATATAGTGATATGTCCTGTATCCTCTATACATTACACCCCCCCCCAGACTGGCTGTGGTATATAGTGATGTGTCCTGTATCCTCTATACATTACACTGCCCCCCCCAGACTGGCTGTGGTATATAGTGATATGTCCTGTATCCTCTATACATTACACTGCCCCCCCCCCAGACTGGCTGTGGTATATAGTGATATGTCCTGTATCCTCTATACATTACACCCCCCCCCCCCAGACTGGCTGTGGTATATAGTGATATGTCCTGTATCCTCTATACATTACACTGCCCCCCCCCCAGACTGGCTGTGGTATATAGTGATATGTCCTGTATCCTCTATACATTACACTGCCCCCCCCCCAGACTGGCTGTGGTATATAGTGATGTGTCCTGTATCCTCTATACATTACACTGCCCCCCCTCCCAGACTGGCTGTGGTATATAGTGATATGTCCTGTATCCTCTATACATTACACTGCCCCCCCCCCAGACTGGCTGTGGTATATAGTGATATGTCCTGTATCCCCTATACATTACACCCCCCCCCCCCCAGACTGGCTGTGGTATATAGTGATATGTCCTGTATCCTCTATACATTACACTGCCCCCCCCCCCCCAGACTGGCTGTGGTATATAGTGATATGTCCTGTATCCCCTATACATTACACCCCCCCCCCAGACTGGCTGTGGTATATAGTGATATGTCCTGTATCCTCTATACATTACACTGCCCCCCCCCCCAGACTGGCTGTGGTATATAGTGATATGTCCTGTATCCTCTATACATTACACTGCCCCCCCCCCAGACTGGCTGTGGTATATAGTGATATGTCCTGTATCCTCTATACATTACACTGCCCCCCCCAGACTGGCTGTGGTATATAGTGATATGTCCTGTATCCTCTATACATTACACCCCCCCCCCCCCTCCCAGACTGGCTGTGGTATATAGTGATGTGTCCTGTATCCTCTATACATTACACTGCCCCCCCCCCAGACTGGCTGTGGTATATAGTGATATGTCCTGTATCCTCTATACATTACACTGCCCTCCCCCCCAGACTGGCTGTGGTATATAGTGATATGTCCTGTATCCTCTATACATTACACCCCCCCCCCCAGACTGGCTGTGGTATATAGTGATATGTCCTGTATCCTCTATACATTACACTGCCCCCCCCCCCCAGACTGGCTGTGGTATATAGTGATATGTCCTGTATCCTCTATACATTACACTGCCCCCCCCCAGACTGGCTGTGGTATATAGTGATATGTCCTGTATCCTCTATACATTACACTGCCCCCCCCAGACTGGCTGTGGTATATAGTGATATGTCCTGTATCCTCTATACATTACACTGCCCCCCCCCCAGACTGGCTGTGGTATATAGTGATATGTCCTGTATCCTCTATACATTACACTGCCCCCCCCCCAGACTGGCTGTGGTATATAGTGATATGTCCTGTATCCTTTATACATTACACTGCCCCCCCCCCCCAGACTGGCTGTGGTATATAGTGATATGTCCTGTATCCTCTATACATTACACTGCCCCCCCCCCCAGACTGGCTGTGGTATATAGTGATATGTCCTGTATCCTTTATACATTACACTGCCCCCCCCCCCAGACTGGCTGTGGTATATAGTGATATGTCCTGTATCCTCTATACATTACACTGCCCCCCCCCCCAGACTGGCTGTGGTATATAGTGATATGTCCTGTATCCTTTATACATTACACTGCCCCCCCCCCCCAGACTGGCTGTGGTATATAGTGATATGTCCTGTATCCTCTATACATTACACCCCCCCCCCCAGACTGGCTGTGGTATATAGTGATATGTCCTGTATCCTCTATACATTACACTGCCCCCCCCCCCAGACTGGCTGTGGTATATAGTGATATGTCCTGTATCCTCTATACATTACACCCCCCCCCCCAGACTGGCTGTGGTATATAGTGATATGTCCTGTATCCTCTATACATTACACTGCCCCCCCCCAGACTGGCTGTGGTATATAGTGATATGTCCTGTATCCTCTATACATTACACTGCCCCCCCCCCCAGACTGGCTGTGGTATATAGTGATATGTCCTGTATCCTCTATACATTACACTGCCTCCCCCCCCCCCAGACTGGCTGTGGTATATAGTGATATGTCCTGTATCCTCTATACATTACACTGCCTCCCCCCCCCCAGACTGGCTGTGGTATATAGTGATGTGTCCTGTATCCCCTATACATTACACTGCCCCCCCCAGACTGGCTGTGGTATATAGTGATATGTCCTGTATCCTCTATACATTACACCCCCCCCCCCCCCAGACTGGCTGTGGTATATAGTGATATGTCCTGTATCCTCTATACATTACACTGCCCCCCCCCAGACTGGCTGTGGTATATAGTGATATGTCCTGTATCCTCTATACATTACACTGCCCCCCCCCCCAGACTGGCTGTGGTATATAGTGATATGTCCTGTATCCTCTATACATTACACCCCCCCCCCCCCCAGACTGGCTGTGGTATATAGTGATATGTCCTGTATCCTCTATACATTACACCCCCCCCCCCTCCCAGACTGGCTGTGGTATATAGTGATGTGTCCTGTATCCTCTATACATTACACTGCCCCCCCCCAGACTGGCTGTGGTATATAGTGATGTGTCCTGTATCCTCTATACATTACACTGCCCCCCCCCCCAGACTGGCTGTGGTATATAGTGATATGTCCTGTATCCTCTATACATTACACTGCCCCCCCCCCCAGACTGGCTGTGGTATATAGTGATATGTCCTGTATCCCCTATACATTACACTGCCCCCCCCCCAGACTGGCTGTGGTATATAGTGATATGTCCTGTATCCTCTATACATTACACCCCCCCCCCAGACTGGCTGTGGTATATAGTGATATGTCCTGTATCCTTTATACATTACACTGCCCCCCCCCCCAGACTGGCTGTGGTATATAGTGATATGTCCTGTATCCTCTATACCAGTGGTGGCGAACCTATGGCACGCGTGCCAGAGAGGGCACGCCGAGCCCTCTCTGTGGGCACGCGGACCATCTCCCCTGCTGTTCATATATAAATCATTAGAACTCCCGGCAGGCAGGAAAAGCTGCCGATCGCCGAGAGCTCCAGTGATCTCTTTCACTGACGGCTGCGCCTGACCTGCTCTGTGCTCATTAATGCTGCCTAGAGACACAGCAGCAGGTCAGTGCCGCCCCTCCACCCCCTCCCCCTCCAGCCCGGGAACATGAGGAGAAGAGAGAGAACTGCCGGAGCACGCAGCCGGTGCACAGTGAGTACAGAAGTGCAGCAGGAGGGCAGGAGCTGCTCTGTGTGTATATGGCACGGGCAGCAGGCAGGCAGCTTTGGGACACTGAACAACTGTAGGTGCTTATTGTTTAGTGTCCCAAACTGCCCTGTATGACACATGTCTGTGGCCACATGTATACTGCGCCTGGTCCAGTGCTCCTGTCACTGTGCCATGCTGCCAGTGACCCTGGGGTGCGCTATACTGCCCTCACTGACAGCATGGCACAGGTGCCCAGAGCTCTGGACCAAGGGAAGTGTATATATGTATATATGTATGTGTGTGTGGCCACAGACATGTGTCATGTGGTGATTTGATGGTAAATTCACCTGCCTGATTGCATGTAGATTTGCTGTTCAGTGCACCCACCCTACAACATACACATTACCCTACACACCCCCTCCCGAATTCAAAAATCCTTCATATTGCCCCTGGATGGGGGTAGTGTTCCTCTCTGGATGGGGGTAGTGTTCCTCTCTGGATGGGGGTAGTGTTCCTCTCTGGATGGGGGTAGTGTTCCTCTCTGGATGGGGGTAGTGTTCCTCTCTGGATGGGGGTAGTGTCCCTCTCTGGATGGGGGTAGTGTTCCTCTCTGGATGGGGGTAGTGATCCTCACTGGATGGGGGTAGTGTTCCTCTCTGGATGGGAGTAGTGTCCCTCTCTGGATGGGGGTAGTGTTCCTCTCTGGATGGGGGTAGTGATCCTCACTGGATGGGGGTAGTGCTCCTCACTGGATGGGGGTAGTGATCCTCTCTGGATGGGGGTAGTGATCCTCTCTGGATGGGGGTAGTGTTCCTCTCTGGATGGGGGTAGTGTTCCTCTCTGGATGGGGGTAGTGTTCCTCTCTGGATGGGGGTAGTGATCCTCACTGGATGGGGGTAGTGCTCCTCACTGGATGGGGGTAGTGATCCTCACTGGATGGGGGTAGTGATCCTCACTGGATGGGGGTAGTGTTCCTCACTGGATGGGGGTAGTGTTCCTCTCTGGATGGGAGTAGTGTTCCTCTCTGGATGGGGGTAGTGTTCCTCTCTGGATGGGGGTAGTGTTCCTCTCTGGATGGGGGTAGTGTTCCTCACTGGATGGGGGTAGTGTTCCTCACTGGATGGGGGTAGTGTTCCTCACTGGATGGGGGTAGTGTTCCTCACTGTATGGGGGTAGTGTTCCTCACTGGATGGGGGTAGTGTTCCTCACTGGATGGGGGTAGTGTTCCTCGCTGGATGGGGGTAGTGTTCCTCACTGGATGGGGGTAGTGTTCCTCACTGGATGGGGGTGGTGATCCTCACTGGATGGGGGTAGTGTTCCTCGCTGGATGGGGGTGGTGATCCTCACTGGATGGGGGTAGTGTTCCTCGCTGGATGGGGGTAGTGTTCCTCACTGGATGGGGGTGGTGATCCTCACTGGATGGGGGTAGTGTTCCTCGCTGGATGGGGGTAGTGTTCCTCACTGGATGGGGGTGGTGATCCTCACTGGATGGGGGTAGTGTTCCTCACTGGATGGGGGTAGTGTTCCCCGCTGTACTTGCTCCTGCTTTGTGATATAATTGCTGATGTTGGACTTTCTGTGGTCTGTTTATTATCAGTATGGTGGTATTTATCTTGTTGTACTGGTAATGGTCATCATGTAGCAGTATTATATGTCCCTTATAGAGGGGTATGGTGTGATTTTAGGCTAAATAGACGTGTTGGCACTTTGCGATGATTACATGGACTTTGGTTTGGAGTTTGGGCACTCGGTCTCTAAAAGGTTCGCCATCACTGATATATACATTACACTGCCCCCCCCCCCAGACTGGCTGTGGTATATAGTGATATGTCCTGTATCCCCTATACATTACACCCCCCCCCCCCCAGACTGGCTGTGGTATATAGTGATATGTCCTGTATCCCCTATACATTACACCCCCCCCCCCCCCCAGACTGGCTGTGGTATATAGTGATATGTCCTGTATCCTCTATACATTACACCCCCCCCCCCCCAGACTGGCTGTGGTATATAGTGATATGTCCTGTATCCTCTATACATTACACCCCCCCCAGACTGGCTGTGGTATATAGTGATATGTCCTGTATCCTCTATACATTACACTGCCCCCCCCCCAGACTGGCTGTGGTATATAGTGATATGTCCTGTATCCTCTATACATTACACTGCCCCCCCCCCCAGACTGGCTGTGGTATATAGTGATATGTCCTGTATCCTCTATACATTACACTGCCCCCCCCCCCAGACTGGCTGTGGTATATAGTGATATGTCTGTATCCTCTATACATTACACTGCCCCCCCCCCAGACTGGCTGTGGTATATAGTGATATGTCCTGTATCCTCTATACATTACACTGCCCCCCCCCCCAGACTGGCTGTGGTATATAGTGATATGTCCTGTATCCTCTATACATTACACTGCCCCCCCCCCCAGACTGGCTGTGGTATATAGTGATATGTCCTGTATCCTCTATACATTACACTGCCTCCCCCCCCCCAGACTGGCTGTGGTATATAGTGATATGTCCTGTATCCTCTATACATTACACTGCCAGCCCCCCCCAGACTGGCTGTGGTATATAGTGATATGTCCTGTATCCTCTATACATTACACTGCCCCCCCCCCAGACTGGCTGTGGTATATAGTGATATGTCCTGTATCCTCTATACATTACACCCCCCCCCAGACTGGCTGTGGTATATAGTGATATGTCCTGTATCCTCTATACATTACACTGCCCCCCCCAGACTGGCTGTGGTATATAGTGATATGTCCTGTATCCTCTATACATTACACTGCCCCCCCCCCCCAGACTGGCTGTGGTATATAGTGATATGTCCTGTATCCTCTATACATTACACCGCCCCCCCCCCAGACTGGCTGTGGTATATAGTGATATGTCCTGTATCCTCTATACATTACACTGCCTCCCCCCCCCCCCAGACTGGCTGTGGTATATAGTGATGTGTCCTGTATCCCTATACATTACACTGCCCCCCCAGACTGGCTGTGGTATATAGTGATATGTCCTGTATCCTCTATACATTACACCCCCCCCCCAGACTGGCTGTGGTATATAGTGATATGTCCTGTATCCTCTATACATTACACTGCCCCCCCCCCCAGACTGGCTGTGGTATATAGTGATATGTCCTGTATCCTCTATACATTACACTGCCCCCCCCCCCCCAGACTGGCTGTGGTATATAGTGATATGTCCTGTATCCTCTATACATTACACTGCCCCCCCCCCAGACTGGCTGTGGTATATAGTGATATGTCCTGTATCCTCTATACATTACACTCCCCCCCCCCCAGACTGGCTGTGGTATATAGTGATATGTCCTGTATCCTCTATACATTACACTGCCCCCCCCCAGACTGGCTGTGGTATATAGTGATATGTCCTGTATCCTCTATACATTACACTGCCCCCCCCAGACTGGCTGTGGTATATAGTGATATGTCCTGTATCCTCTATACATTACACTGCCCCCCCCCCCAGACTGGCTGTGGTATATAGTGATATGTCCTGTATCCCTATACATTACACTCCCCCCCCCAGACTGGCTGTGGTATATAGTGATATGTCCTGTATCCTCTATACATTACACTGCCCCCCCCCCAGACTGGCTGTGGTATATAGTGATATGTCCTGTATCCTCTATACATTACACTGCCCCCCCCCCCCAGACTGGCTGTGGTATATAGTGATATGTCCTGTATCCTCTATACATTACACTGCCCCCCCCCCCCAGACTGGCTGTGGTATATAGTGATATGTCCTGTATCCTCTATACATTACACTGCCCCCCCCAGACTGGCTGTGGTATATAGTGATATGTCCTGCATCCTCTATACATTACACTGCCTCCCCCCCCCAGACTGGCTGTGGTATATAGTGATATGTCCTGTATCCTCTATACATTACACTGCCCCCCCCCCAGACTGGCTGTGGTATATAGTGATATGTCCTGTATCCTCTATACATTACACTGCCCCCCCCCCAGACTGGCTGTGGTATATAGTGATATGTCCTGTATCCTCTATACATTACACTGCCCCCCCCCCAGACTGGCTGTGGTATATAGTGATATGTCCTGTATCCTCTATACATTACACTGCCCCCCCCCAGACTGGCTGTGGTATATAGTGATATGTCCTGTATCCTCTATACATTACACTGCCCCCCCCCCCAGACTGGCTGTGGTATATAGTGATATGTCCTGCATCCTCTATACATTACACTGCCCCCCCCCCAGACTGGCTGTGGTATATAGTGATATGTCCCTGTATCCTCTATACATTACACTGCCCCCCCCCCAGACTGGCTGTGGTATATAGTGATATGTCCTGTATCCTCTATATATTACACCATTACACTGCCCCCCCCCCCAGACTGGCTGTGGTATATAGTGATATGTCCTGTATCCTCTATACATTACACTGCCCCCCCCCCAGACTGGCTTGGTATATAGTGATATGTCCTGTATCTCTATACATTAACACCCCCCCCCAGACTGGCTGTGGTATATAGTGATATGTCCTGTATCCTCTATACATTACACTGCCCCCCCCAGACTGGCTGTGGTATATAGTGATATGTCCTGTATCCCTATACATTACACCCTTTTTTCCCCAGACTGGCTGGGTATATAGTGATATGTCCTGTATCCTATACATTACTCCCACAACCTGTACACTGCCCCCCCCCCTGTATCCTCTATACATTACACTGCCCCCCCCCCAGACTGGCTGTGGTATATAGTGATATGTCCTGTATCCTCTATACATTACACTGCCCCCCCCAGACTGGCTGTGGTATATAGTGATATGTCCTGTATCCTCTATACATTACACTGCCCCCCCCAGACTGGCTGTGGTATATAGTGATATGTCCTGTATCCTCTATACATTACACTGCCCCCCCAGACTGGCTGTGGTATATAGTGATATGTCCTGTATCCTCTATACATTACACTGCCCCCCCCCCCAGACTGGCTGTGGTATATAGTGATGTGTCCTGTATCCTCTATACATTACACTGCCCCCCCCCCAGACTGGCTGTGGTATATAGTGATATGTCCTGTATCCTCTATACATTACACTGCCCCCCCCCCAGACTGGCTGTGGTATATAGTGATATGTCCTGTATCCTCTATACATTACACCCCCCCCCAGACTGGCTGTGGTATATAGTGATATGTCCTGTATCCTCTATACATTACACCCCCCCCCCAGACTGGCTGTGGTATATAGTGATATGTCCTGTATCCTCTATACATTACACCCCCCCCCCAGACTGGCTGTGGTATATAGTGATATGTCCTGTATCCTCTATACATTACACTGCCTCCCCCCCCCAGACTGGCTGTGGTATATAGTGATATGTCCTGTATCCTCTATACATTACACTGCCCCCCCCCCAGACTGGCTGTGGTATATAGTGATATGTCCTGTATCCTCTATACATTACACCCCCCCCCCAGACTGGCTGTGGTATATAGTGATATGTCCTGTATCCTCTATACATTACACTGCCCCCCCCCCCAGACTGGCTGTGGTATATAGTGATATGTCCTGTATCCCCTATACATTACCCTCGCCCCCCCAGACTGGCTGTGGTATATAGTGATATGTCCTGTATCCTCTATACATTACACCCCCCCCCCAGACTGGCTGTGGTATATAGTGATATGTCCTGTATCCTCTATACATTACCCCCCCCCCCCCCAGACTGGCTGTGGTATATAGTGATATGTCCTGTATCCTCTATACATTACACTGCCCCCCCCCCCAGACTGGCTGTGGTATATAGTGATATGTCCTGTATCCTCTATACATTACACCCCCCCCCCCAGACTGGCTGTGGTATATAGTGATATGTCCTGTATCCTCTATACATTACACCCCCCCCCCCAGACTGGCTGTGGTATATAGTGATATGTCCTGTATCCTCTATACTTACACTGCCCCCCCCCCAGACTGGCTGTGGTATATAGTGATATGTCCTGTATCCTCTATACATTACACTGCCCCCCCCCCCCCCCCCCCGGGGGCCCCCCCCCCCCCCAAGACTGGCTGTGGTATATAGTGATATGTTCCTGTATCCTCTATACATTAACACTGCCCCCCCCCCCCCCAGACTGGCTGTGGTATATAGTGATATGTCCTGTATCCTCTATACATTACACTGCCCCCCCCCCAGACTGGCTGTGGTATATAGTGATATGTCCTGTATCCTCTATACATTACACTGCCTCCCCCCCCCCAGACTGGCTGTGGTATATAGTGATATGTCCTGTATCCTCTATACATTACACTGCCCTCCCCCCCAGACTGGCTGTGGTATATAGTGATATGTCCTGTATCCTCTATACATTACACTGCCCCCCCCCCCAGACTGGCCTGTGGTATATAGTGATATGTCCTGTATCCTCTATACATTACACCCCCCCCCCCCAGACTGGCTGTGGTATATAGTGATATGTCCTGTATCCTCTATACATTACACCCCCCCCCCCCAGACTGGCTGTGGTATATAGTGATATGTCCTGTATCCTCTATACATTACACTACCCCCCCCCCCAGACTGGCTGTGGTATATAGTGATATGTCCTGTATCCTCTATACATTACACTGCCCCCCCCCCAGACTGGCTGTGGTATATAGTGATATGTCCTGTATCCTCTATACATTACACTGCCCCCCCCCCCAGACTGGCTGTGGTATATAGTGATATGTCCTGTATCCTCTATACATTACACTGCCCCCCCCCCAGACTGGCTGTGGTATATAGTGATGTGTCCTGTATCCCCTATACATTACACCCCACCCCACCCCCCAGACTGGCTGTGGTATATAGTGATATGTCCTGTATCCTCTATACATTACACTGCCCCCCCCCCCCCAGACTGGCTGTGGTATATAGTGATATGTCCTGTATCCTCTATACATTACACTGCCCCCCCCAGACTGGCTGTGGTATATAGTGATATGTCCTGTATCCTCTATACATTACACCCCCCCCACCCCCCAGACTGGCTGTGGTATATAGTGATATGTCCTGTATCCTCTATACATTACACTGCCCCCCCCCCCAGACTGGCTGTGGTATATAGTGATATGTCCTGTATCCTCTATACATTACACTGCCCCCCCCCCAGACTGGCTGTGGTATATAGTGATATGTCCTGTATCCTCTATACATTACACTGCCCCCCCCCCAGACTGGCTGTGGTATATAGTGATATGTCCTGTATCCTCTATACATTACACTGCCCCCCCCCCAGACTGGCTGTGGTATATAGTGATATGTCCTGTATCCTCTATACATTACACCCCCCCCCCAGACTGGCTGTGGTATATAGTGATATGTCCTGTATCCTCTATACATTACACTGCCCCCCCCCCAGACTGGCTGTGGTATATAGTGATATGTCCTGTATCCTCTATACATTACACCCCCCCCCCCCCCAGACTGGCTGTGGTATATAGTGATATGTCCTGTATCCTCTATACATTACACTGCCCCCCCCCAGACTGGCTGTGGTATATAGTGATATGTCCTGTATCCTCTATACATTACACCCCCCCCCCAGACTGGCTGTGGTATATAGTGATATGTCCTGTATCCTCTATACATTACACTGCCCCCCCCCCAAGACTGGCTGTGGTATATAGTGATATGTCCTGCATCCTCTATACATTACACTGCCCCCCCCCAGACTGGCTGTGGTATATAGTGATATGTCCTGTATCCTCTATACATTACACCCCCCCCCCCAGACTGGCTGTGGTATATAGTGATATGTCCTGTATCCTCTATACATTACACCCCCCCCCCCAGACTGGCTGTGGTATATAGTGATATGTCCTGTATCCTCTATACATTACACCCCCCCCCCAGACTGGCTGTGGTATATAGTGATATGTCCTGTATCCTCTATACATTACACCCCCCCCCCCAGACTGGCTGTGGTATATAGTGATATGTCCTGTATCCTCTATACATTACACTGCCCCCCCCCAGACTGGCTGTGGTATATAGTGATATGTCCTGTATCCTCTATACATTACACTGCCCCCCCCCCAGACTGGCTGTGGTATATAGTGATATGTCCTGTATCCTCTATACATTACACTGCCCCCCCCCCCAGACTGGCTGTGGTATATAGTGATATGTCCTGTATCCTCTATACATTACACTGCCCCCCCCCCAGACTGGCTGTGGTATATAGTGATATGTCCTGTATCCTCTATACATTACACTGCCCCCCCCCCAGACTGGCTGTGGTATATAGTGATATGTCCTGTATCCTCTATACATTACACTGCCCCCCCCCAGACTGGCTGTGGTATATAGTGATATGTCCTGTATCCTCTATACATTACACTGCCCCCCCCCCAGACTGGCTGTGGTATATAGTGATATGTCCTGTATCCTCTATACATTACACTGCCCCCCCCCAGACTGGCTGTGGTATATAGTGATATGTCCTGTATCCTCTATACATTACACTGCCCCCCCCCAGACTGGCTGTGGTATATAGTGATATGTCCTGTATCCTCTATACATTACACTGCCCCCCCCCCCCCAGACTGGCTGTGGTATATAGTGATATGTCCTGTATCCTCTATACATTACACTGCCCCCCCCCCAGACTGGCTGTGGTATATAGTGATATGTCCTGTATCCTCTATACATTACACCGCCCCCCCCCCCCCAGACTGGCTGTGGTATATAGTGATATGTCCTGTATCCTCTATACATTACACTGCCCCCCCCCAGACTGGCTGTGGTATATAGTGATATGTCCTGTATCCTCTATACATTACACTGCCCCCCCCCAGACTGGCTGTGGTATATAGTGATATGTCCTGTATCCTCTATACATTACACTGCCCCCCCCCAGACTGGCTGTGGTATATAGTGATATGTCCTGTATCCTCTATACATTACACTGCCCCCCCCCCCAGACTGGCTGTGGTATATAGTGATGTGTCCTGTATCCCCTATACATTACACCCCCCCACCCCCCAGACTGGCTGTGGTATATAGTGATATGTCCTGTATCCTCTATACATTACACTGCCCCCCCCCCAGACTGGCTGTGGTATATAGTGATATGTCCTGTATCCTCTATACATTACACCCCCCCCCCCCAGACTGGCTGTGGTATATAGTGATATGTCCTGTATCCTCTATACATTACACCCCCCCCCCCCCAGACTGGCTGTGGTATATAGTGATATGTCCTGTATCCTCTATACATTACACTGCCCCCCCCCCCCCCAGACTGGCTGTGGTATATAGTGATATGTCCTGTATCCTCTATACATTACACTGCCCCCCCCCCAGACTGGCTGTGGTATATAGTGATGTGTCCTGTATCCTCTATACATTACACTGCCCCCCCCCAGACTGGCTGTGGTATATAGTGATATGTCCTGTATCCTCTATACATTACACTGCCCCCCCCAGACTGGCTGTGGTATATAGTGATATGTCCTGTATCCTCTATACATTACACCCCCCCCCCCCAGACTGGCTGTGGTATATAGTGATATGTCCTGTATCCTCTATACATTACACTGCCCCCCCCCCAGACTGGCTGTGGTATATAGTGATATGTCCTGTATCCTCTATACATTACACTGCCCCCCCCCCCAGACTGGCTGTGGTATATAGTGATATGTCCTGTATCCTCTATACATTACACTGCCCCCCCCCCCAGACTGGCTGTGGTATATAGTGATATGTCCTGTATCCTCTATACATTACACTGCCTCCCCCCCCCAGACTGGCTGTGGTATATAGTGATATGTCCTGTATCCCCTATACATTACACTGCCCCCCCCCCCCCAGACTGGCTGTGGTATATAGTGATATGTCCTGTATCCTCTATACATTACACCCCCCCCCCCAGACTGGCTGTGGTATATAGTGATATGTCCTGTATCCTCTATACATTACACCCCCCCCCCCCAGACTGGCTGTGGTATATAGTGATATGTCCTGTATCCTCTATACATTACACCCCCCCCCCCAGACTGGCTGTGGTATATAGTGATATGTCCTGTATCCTCTATACATTACACCCCCCCCCCCAGACTGGCTGTGGTATATAGTGATATGTCCTGTATCCTCTATACATTACACTGCCCCCCAGACTGGCTGTGGTATATAGTGATATGTCCTGTATCCTCTATACATTACACTGCCCCCCCCCCCCCAGACTGGCTGTGGTATATAGTGATATGTCCTGTATCCTCTATACATTACACTGCCCCCCCCCCCCAGACTGGCTGTGGTATATAGTGATATGTCCTGTATCCTCTATACATTACACCCCCCCCCAGACTGGCTGTGGTATATAGTGATATGTCCTGTATCCTCTATACATTACACTGCCCCCCCCAGACTGGCTGTGGTATATAGTGATATGTCCTGTATCCTCTATACATTACACTGCCCCCCCCCCAGACTGGCTGTGGTATATAGTGATATGTCCTGTATCCTCTATACATTACACCCCCCCCCCAGACTGGCTGTGGTATATAGTGATATGTCCTGTATCCTCTATACATTACACTGCCTCCCCCCCCCCCCAGACTGGCTGTGGTATATAGTGATATGTCCTGTATCCTCTATACATTACACTGCCCCCCCCCCAGACTGGCTGTGGTATATAGTGATGTGTCCTGTATCCTCTATACATTACACTGCCCCCCCTCCCAGACTGGCTGTGGTATATAGTGATATGTCCTGTATCCTCTATACATTACACTGCCCCCCCCCCAGACTGGCTGTGGTATATAGTGATATGTCCTGTATCCCCTATACATTACACCCCCCCCCCCCAGACTGGGCTGTGGTATATAGTGATATGTCCTGTATCCTCTATACATTACACTGCCCCCCCCCCAGACTGGCTGTGGTATATAGTGATATGTCCTGTATCCCCTATACATTACACCCCCCCCCCAGACTGGCTGTGGTATATAGTGATATGTCCTGTATCCTCTATACATTACACTGCCCCCCCCCCCAGACTGGCTGTGGTATATAGTGATATGTCCTGTATCCTCTATACATTACACTGCCCCCCCCCAGACTGGCTGTGGTATATAGTGATATGTCCTGTATCCTCTATACATTACACCCCCCCCCCCCCTCCCAGACTGGCTGTGGTATATAGTGATGTGTCCTGTATCCTCTATACATTACACTGCCCCCCCCCCAGACTGGCTGTGGTATATAGTGATATGTCCTGTATCCTCTATACATTACACTGCCCTCCCCCCCAGACTGGCTGTGGTATATAGTGATATGTCCTGTATCCTCTATACATTACACCCCCCCCCCCCAGACTGGCTGTGGTATATAGTGATATGTCCTGTATCCTCTATACATTACACTGCCCCCCCCCCCCAGACTGGCTGTGGTATATAGTGATATGTCCTGTATCCTCTATACATTACACTGCCCCCCCCAGACTGGCTGTGGTATATAGTGATATGTCCTGTATCCTCTATACATTACACTGCCCCCCCCCCCCAGACTGGCTGTGGTATATAGTGATATGTCCTGTATCCTTTATACATTACACTGCCCCCCCCCCCCCAGACTGGCTGTGGTATATAGTGATATGTCCTGTATCCTCTATACATTACACTGCCCCCCCCAGACTGGCTGTGGTATATAGTGATATGTCCTGTATCCTCTATACATTACACCCCCCCCCAGACTGGCTGTGGTATATAGTGATATGTCCTGTATCCTCTATACATTACACCCCCCCCCAGACTGGCTGTGGTATATAGTGATATGTCCTGTATCCTCTATACATTACACTGCCCCCCCCCCAGACTGGCTGTGGTATATAGTGATATGTCCTGTATCCTCTATACATTACACCCCCCCCCCAGACTGGCTGTGGTATGTAGTGATATGTCCTGTATCCTCTATACATTACACTGCCCCCCCCCCCAGACTGGCTGTGGTATATAGTGATATGTCCTGTATCCTCTATACATTACACTGCCTCCCCCCCCCCCAGACTGGCTGTGGTATATAGTGATGTGTCCTGTATCCCCTATACATTACACTGCCCCCCCCAGACTGGCTGTGGTATATAGTGATATGTCCTGTATCCTCTATACATTACACCCCCCCCCCCAGACTGGCTGTGGTATATAGTGATATGTCCTGTATCCTCTATACATTACACTGCCCCCCCCAGACTGGCTGTGGTATATAGTGATATGTCCTGTATCCTCTATACATTACACTGCCCCCCCCCCAGACTGGCTGTGGTATATAGTGATATGTCCTGTATCCTCTATACATTACACCCCCCCCCCCCCAGACTGGCTGTGGTATATAGTGATATGTCCTGTATCCTCTATACATTACACCCCCCCCCCTCCCAGACTGGCTGTGGTATATAGTGATGTGTCCTGTATCCTCTATACATTACACTGCCCCCCCCAGACTGGCTGTGGTATATAGTGATGTGTCCTGTATCCTCTATACATTACACTGCCCCCCCCCCAGACTGGCTGTGGTATATAGTGATATGTCCTGTATCCTCTATACATTACACTGCCCCCCCCCCAGACTGGCTGTGGTATATAGTGATATGTCCTGTATCCCCTATACATTACACCCCCCCCCTCCCCCAGACTGGCTGTGGTATATAGTGATATGTCCTGTATCCTCTATACATTACACCCCCCCCCCCAGACTGGCTGTGGTATATAGTGATATGTCCTGTATCCTCTATACATTACACTCCCCCCCCCCCAGACTGGCTGTGGTATATAGTGATATGTCCTGTATCCTCTATACATTACACTGCCCCCCCCCCAGACTGGCTGTGGTATATAGTGATATGTCCTGTATCCCCTATACATTACACCCCCCCCACCCCCCAGACTGGCTGTGGTATATAGTGATATGTCCTGTATCCTCTATACATTACACTGCCCCCCCCCAGACTGGCTGTGGTATATAGTGATATGTCCTGTATCCCCTATACATTACACTGCCCCCCCCCCCAGACTGGCTGTGGTATATAGTGATATGTCCTGTATCCTCTATACATTACACCCCCCCCCCCAGACTGGCTGTGGTATATAGTGATATGTCCTGTATCCTCTATACATTACACTGCCCCCCCCCCAGACTGGCTGTGGTATATAGTGATATGTCCTGTATCCCCTATACATTACACCCCCCCCCCAGACTGGCTGTGGTATATAGTGATATGTCCTGTATCCTCTATACATTACACTGCCCCCCCCCCAGACTGGCTGTGGTATATAGTGATATGTCCTGTATCCTCTATACATTACACCCCCCCCCAGACTGGCTGTGGTATATAGTGATATGTCCTGTATCCTCTATACATTACACTGCCCCCCCCCCCCAGACTGGCTGTGGTATATAGTGATATGTCCTGTATCCTCTATACATTACACTGCCCCCCCCCCCAGACTGGCTGTGGTATATAGTGATATGTCCTGTATCCTCTATACATTACACCGCCCCCCCCCCCCCCCAGACTGGCTGTGGTATATAGTGATATGTCCTGTATCCTCTATACATTACACCCCCCCCCCCCCAGACTGGCTGTGGTATATAGTGATATGTCCTGTATCCTCTATACATTACACTGCCCCCCCCCCCAGACTGGCTGTGGTATATAGTGATATGTCCTGTATCCTCTATACATTACACCCCCCCCCCAGACTGGCTGTGGTATATAGTGATATGTCCTGTATCCTCTATACATTACACCCCCCCCCCAGACTGGCTGTGGTATATAGTGATATGTCCTGTATCCTTTATACATTACACTGCCCCCCCCCCCAGACTGGCTGTGGTATATAGTGATATGTCCTGTATCCTCTATACATTACACCCCCCCCCCAGACTGGCTGTGGTATATAGTGATATGTCCTGTATCCTTTATACATTACACTGCCCCCCCCCCCAGACTGGCTGTGGTATATAGTGATATGTCCTGTATCCTCTATACCAGTGGTGGCGAACCTATGGCACGCGTGCCAGAGAGGGCACGCCGAGCCCTCTCTGTGGGCACGCGGACCATCTCCCTGCTGTTCATATATAAATCATTAGAACTCCCGGCAGGCAGGAAAAGCTGCCGATCGCCGAGAGCTCCAGTGATCTCTTTCACTGACGGCTGCGCCTGACCTGCTCTGTGCTCATTAATGCTGCCTAGAGACACAGCAGCAGGTCAGTGCCGCCCCTCCACCCCCTCCCCCTCCAGCCCGGGAACATGAGGAGAAGAGAGAGAACTGCCGGAGCACGCAGCCGGTGCACAGTGAGTACAGAAGTGCAGCAGGAGGGCAGGAGCTGCTCTGTGTGTATATGGCACGGGCAGCAGGCAGGCAGCTTTGGGACACTGAACAACTGTAGGTGCTTATTGTTTAGTGTCCCAAACTGCCCTGTATGACACATGTCTGTGGCCACATGTATACTGCGCCTGGTCCAGTGCTCCTGTCACTGTGCCATGCTGCCAGTGACCCTGGGGTGCACTACACTGCCCTCACTGACAGCATGGCACAGGTGCCCAGAGCTCTGGACCAAGGGAAGTGTATATATGTATATATGTATGTGTGTGTGGCCACAGACATGTGTCATGTGGTGATTTGATGGTAAATTCACCTGCCTGATTGCATGTAGATTTGCTGTTCAGTGCACCCACCCTCCACCACACAACATACACATTACCCTACACACCCCCTCCCGAATTCAACCATCCTTCATATTGCCCCTGGATGGGGGTAGTGATCCTCACTGGATGGGGGTAGTGATCCTCACTGGATGGGGGTAGTGTTCCTCTCTGGATGGGGGTAGTGTTCCTCTCTGGATGGGGGTAGTGTTCCTCTCTGGATGGGGGTAGTGTTCCTCTCTGGATGGGGGTAGTGTTCCTCTCTGGATGGGGGTAGTGTCCCTCTCTGGATGGGGGTAGTGTTCCTCTCTGGATGGGGGTAGTGATCCTCACTGGATGGGGGTAGTGTTCCTCTCTGGATGGGAGTAGTGTCCCTCTCTGGATGGGGGTAGTGTTCCTCTCTGGATGGGGGTAGTGATCCTCACTGGATGGGGGTAGTGCTCCTCACTGGATGGGGGTAGTGATCCTCTCTGGATGGGGGTAGTGATCCTCTCTGGATGGGGGTAGTGTTCCTCTCTGGATGGGGGTAGTGTTCCTCTCTGGATGGGGGTAGTGTTCCTCTCTGGATGGGGGTAGTGATCCTCACTGGATGGGGGTAGTGCTCCTCACTGGATGGGGGTAGTGATCCTCACTGGATGGGGGTAGTGATCCTCACTGGATGGGGGTAGTGTTCCTCACTGGATGGGGGTAGTGTTCCTCTCTGGATGGGAGTAGTGTTCCTCTCTGGATGGGGGTAGTGTTCCTCTCTGGATGGGGGTAGTGTTCCTCTCTGGATGGGGGTAGTGTTCCTCACTGGATGGGGGTAGTGTTCCTCTCTGGATGGGGGTAGTGTTCCTCACTGGATGGGGGTAGTGTTCCTCACTGGATGGGGGTAGTGTTCCTCACTGGATGGGGGTAGTGTTCCTCACTGTATGGGGGTAGTGTTCCTCACTGGATGGGGGTAGTGTTCCTCACTGGATGGGGGTAGTGTTCCTCACTGGATGGGGGTAGTGTTCCTCACTGTATGGGGGTAGTGTTCCTCACTGGATGGGGGTAGTGTTCCTCGCTGGATGGGGGTAGTGTTCCTCACTGGATGGGGGTAGTGTTCCTCACTGGATGGGGGTGGTGATCCTCACTGGATGGGGGTAGTGTTCCTCGCTGGATGGGGGTGGTGATCCTCACTGGATGGGGGTAGTGTTCCTCGCTGGATGGGGGTAGTGTTCCTCACTGGATGGGGGTAGTGTTCCTCACTGGATGGGGGTAGTGTTCCTCACTGGATGGGGGTAGTGTTCCTCGCTGGATGGGGGTAGTGTTCCTCACTGGATGGGGGTGGTGATCCTCACTGGATGGGGGTAGTGTTCCTCACTGGATGGGGGTAGTGTTCCTCGCTGGATGGGGGTAGTGTTCCTCACTGGATGGGGGTAGTGTTCCTCACTGGATGGGGGTAGTGTTCCTCACTGGATGGGGGTAGTGTTCCTCGCTGGATGGGGTAGTGTTCCTCACTGGATGGGGGTGGTGATCCTCACTGGATGGGGGTAGTGTTCCTCACTGGATGGGGGTAGTGTTCCCCGCTGTACTTGCTCCTGCTTTGTGATATAATTGCTGATGTTGGACTTTCTGTGGTCTGTTTATTATCAGTATGGTGGTATTTATCTTGTTGTACTGGTAATGGTCATCATGTAGCAGTATTATATGTCCCTTATAGAGGGGTATGGTGTGATTTTAGGCTAAATAGACGTGTTGGCACTTTGCGATGATTACATGGACTTTGGTTTGGAGTTTGGGCACTCGGTCTCTAAAAGGTTCGCCATCACTGATATATACATTACACTGCCCCCCCCCCCAGACTGGCTGTGGTATATAGTGATATGTCCTGTATCCTCTATACATTACACTGCCCTCCCCCCCAGACTGGCTGTGGTATATAGTGATATGTCCTGTATCCCCTATACATTACACCCCCCCCCCCCCCCCAGACTGGCTGTGGTATATAGTGATATGTCCTGTATCCTCTATACATTACACTGCCCCCCCCCAGACTGGCTGTGGTATATAGTGATATGTCCTGTATCCTCTATACATTACACTGCCCCCCCCCCAGACTGGCTGTGGTATATAGTGATATGTCCTGTATCCTCTATACATTACACTACCCCCCCCCCCCAGACTGGCTGTGGTATATAGTGATATGTCCTGTATCCTCTATACATTACACTGCCCCCCCCCCAGACTGGCTGTGGTATATAGTGATATGTCCTGTATCCTCTATACATTACACCCCCCCCCCCCAGACTGGCTGTGGTATATAGTGATATGTCCTGTATCCTCTATACATTACACTGCCCCCCCCCCCCAGACTGGCTGTGGTATATAGTGATATGTCCTGTATCCTCTATACATTACACTGCCCCCCCCCCCAGACTGGCTGTGGTATATAGTGATATGTCCTGTATCCTCTATACATTACACTGCCCCCCCAGACTGGCTGTGGTATATAGTGATATGTCCTGTATCCTCTATACATTACACTGCCCCCCCCCCCAGACTGGCTGTGGTATATAGTGATATGTCCTGTATCCTCTATACATTACACCCCCCCCCCCCCAGACTGGCTGTGGTATATAGTGATATGTCCTGTATCCTCTATACATTACACCCCCCCCCCCAGACTGGCTGTGGTATATAGTGATATGTCCTGTATCCTCTATACATTACACTGCCCCCCCCCCAGACTGGCTGTGGTATATAGTGATATGTCCTGTATCCTCTATACATTACACTGCCCCCCCCCCCCCAGACTGGCTGTGGTATATAGTGATATGTCCTGTATCCTCTATACATTACACTGCCCCCCCCCCAGACTGGCTGTGGTATATAGTGATATGTCCTGTATCCTCTATACATTACACTGCCCCCCCCCCCCCAGACTGGCTGTGGTATATAGTGATATGTCCTGTATCCTCTATACATTACACCCCCCCCCCAGACTGGCTGTGGTATATAGTGATATGTCCTGTATCCCCTATACATTACACTGCCCCCCCCTCCCCCCAGACTGGCTGTGGTATATAGTGATATGTCCTGTATCCTCTATACATTACACCCCCCCCCAGACTGGCTGTGGTATATAGTGATATGTCCTGTATCCTCTATACATTACACCCCCCTCCCCCCAGACTGGCTGTGGTATATAGTGATATGTCCTGTATCCTCTATACATTACACTGCCCCCCCCCCAGACTGGCTGTGGTATATAGTGATATGTCCTGTATCCTCTATACATTACACCCCCCCCCAGACTGGCTGTGGTATATAGTGATATGTCCTGTATCCTCTATACATTACACTGCCTCCCCCCCCCCAGACTGGCTGTGGTATATAGTGATATGTCCTGTATCCTCTATACATTACACTGCCCCCCCCCCAGACTGGCTGTGGTATATAGTGATATGTCCTGTATCCTCTATACATTACACTGCCTCCCCCCCCCCAGACTGGCTGTGGTATATAGTGATATGTCCTGTATCCTCTATACATTACACTGCCCCCCCCCCCCAGACTGGCTGTGGTATATAGTGATATGTCCTGTATCCTCTATACATTACACTGCCCCCCCCCAGACTGGCTGTGGTATATAGTGATATGTCCTGTATCCTCTATACATTACACTGCCCCCCCCCAGACTGGCTGTGGTATATAGTGATATGTCCTGTATCCTCTATACATTACACTGCCCCCCCCAGACTGGCTGTGGTATATAGTGATATGTCCTGTATCCTCTATACATTACACTGCCCCCCCCCAGACTGGCTGTGGTATATAGTGATATGTCCTGTATCCTCTATACATTACACTGCCCCCCCCAGACTGGCTGTGGTATATAGTGATATGTCCTGTATCCTCTATACATTACACTGCCCCTCCCCCCAGACTGGCTGTGGTATATAGTGATATGTCCTGTATCCTCTATACATTACACCCCCCCCCCAGACTGGCTGTGGTATATAGTGATGTGTCCTGTATCCTCTATACATTACACTGCCCTCCCCCCAGACTGGCTATGGTATATAGTGATATGTCCTGTATCCTCTATACATTACACTGCCCCCCCCCCAGACT
>NW_027285193.1:36829-100513 GCF_040894005.1 Engystomops pustulosus | reverse complement strand
ACACTGCACCCCCTGTATACATATATACTACTGCCCCTATATATACACTGCACCCCCTGTATACATATATACTACTGCCCCTATATATACACTGCACCCCCTGTATACATATATATACTACTGCCCCTATATATATCACATACACTGCACGCCCCTGTATACATATATACTACTGCCCCTATATATACACTGCACCCCCTGTATACATATATACTACTGCCCCTATATATACACTGCACCCCCTGTATACATATATACTACTGCCCCTATATATACACTGCACCCCCTGTATACATATATACTACTGCCCCTATATATACACTGCACCCCCTGTATACATATATATATACTACTGCCCCTATATATGTCATATACACTGCACCCCCTGTATACATATATACTACTGCCCCTATATATACACTGCACCCCCTGTATACATATATACTACTGCCCCTATATATACACTGCACCCCCTGTATACATATATACTACTGCCCCTATATATTACACTGCACCCCCTGTATACATATATACTACTGCCCCTATATATACACTGCACCCCCTGTATACATATATATACTACTGCCCCTATATATATCACATACACTGCACGCCCTGTATACATATATACTACTGCCCCTATATATATCACATACACTGCACGCCCTGTATACATATATACTACTGCCCCTATATATATCACATACACTGCACGCCCTGTATACATATATACTACTGCCCCTATATATATCACATACACTGCACCCCCTGTATACATATATACTACTGCCCCTATATATACACTGCACCCCCTGTATACATATATACTACTGCCCCTATATATACACTGCACCCCCTGTATACATATATACTACTGCCCCTATATATATATAATATATACTACTGCCCCTATATATACACTGCACCCCTGTATACATATATACTACTGCCCCTATATATACACTGCACCCCCTGTATACATATATATACTACTGCCCCTATATATACACTGCACCCCCTGTATACATATATATACTACTGCCCCTATATATGTCATATACACTGCACGCCCTGTATACATATATACTACTGCCCCTATATATATCACATACACTGCACCCCCTGTATACATATATACTACTGCCCCTATATATACACTGCACCCCCTGTATACATATATACTACTGCCCCTATATATACACTGCACCCCTGTATACATATTAATAACCCCCTGTATACATGTATATGCCACATCCTGTGTATGTATATGTGTATATATATATATATATATTATAATAATATTATATCTATCTCTATCCCCCTGTATACACTGCAGCACAGGACAAGTCTTGTGTCTTCTGAGTGTTGTCGTAGTCGGGGGCCTCGGGGGAGGGGTACTTGGTGGTGAGTCCTCTGTGTGCTCCTCCCCCTCACCTCCCATCCCTTGTCTCCAGATTAGCCCCTCCCACCATGTACCGCAAGGATAAGAGCATCCAGATGAAGAGCAGCGCCTCCTCCCTGTACAACAACCTGAGCGTGCTGCCCCTCAGCGACAAGAGCCTGACCTACTTCACTGTGGTGCACGCCAACACCGCCAACATGGTGAGCGCCTCCGCCGACGGCCTCAGCTTCTCCCACCGACAGCTGCAGTCCAAGGAGGGGAGCGTGGCCCTCAGCTCCTCCCTCATCACCCAGGTCAGTGCCCCCGGGGCTGCATCCAGACGTTATATATACTGCCCCCGGGGGCTGCACCCAGACGTTATATATACTGCCCCCGGGGGCTGCACCCAGATGTTATATATACTGCCCCCCCCCCCGGGGCTGCACCCAGATGTTATATATACTGCCCCCCGGGGGCTGCATCCAGATGTTATATATACTGCCCCCCGGGGGCTGCACCCAGATGTTATATATACTGCCCCCCGGGGGCTGCACCCAGATGTTATATATACTGCCCCCGGGGGCTGCACCCAGATGTTATATATACTGCCCCCCGGGGGCTGCACCCAGATGTTATATATACTGCCCCCCGGGGGCTGCACCCAGATGTTATATATACTGCCCCCGGGGGCTGCACCCAGATGTTATATATACTGCCCCCCGGGGGCTGCACCCAGATGTTATATATACTGCCCCCCGGGGGCTGCACCCAGATGTTATATATACTGCCCCCCCGGGGCTGCACCCAGATGTTATATATATATACTGCCCCCGGGGCTGCACCCAGATGTTATATATACTGCCCCCCGGGGCTGCACCCAGACGTTATATATACTGCCCCCCGGGGCTGCACCCAGACGTTATATATACTGCCCCCCCGGGGCTGCATCCAGATGTTATATATACTGCCCCCCGGGGCTGCACCCAGATGTTATATATACTGCCCCCCCGGGGCTGCATCCAGATGTTATATATACTGCCCCCCGGGGCTGCACCCAGATGTTATATATACTGCCCCCCGGGGCTGCACCCAGATGTTATATATACTGCCCCCCGGGGCTGCACCCAGATGTTATATATATACTGCCCCCCGGGGCTGCACCCAGATGTTATATATATATATATACCGCCCCCCGGGGCTGCACCCAGATGTTATATATATACTGCCCCCCGGGGCTGCACCCAGATGTTATATATATATACTGCCCCCCGGGGCTGCACCCAGATGTTATATATATACCGCCCCCCCCCGGGCTGCATCCAGATGTTATATATATACCGCCCCCCGGGGCTGCATCCAGATGTTATATATACTGCCCCCCGGGGCTGCACCCAGATGTTATATATACTGCCCCCCGGGGCTGCACCCAGATGTTATATATATATACCGCCCCCCCCGGGCTGCATCCAGATGTTATATATATACCGCCCCCCGGGGCTGCATCCAGATGTTATATATATACTGCCCCCCCGGGGCTGCACCCAGATGTTATATATATACCTCCCCCCCCCCCCGGGGCTGCACCCAGATGTTATATACTGCCCCCCCGGGCTGCACCCAGATGTTATATATATATACCTCCCCCCGGGGCTGCACCCAGATGTTATATATATACTGCCCCCCCCCCCCCCCGGGGCTGCACCCAGATGTTATATATACTGCCCCCCCGGGCTGCATCCAGATGTTATATATATACTGCCCCCCCGGGGCTGCATCCAGATGTTATATACTGCCCCCCCCCCCCCCGGGGCTGCATCCAGATGTTATATACTGCCCCCCCCCCCCCCCCGGGGCTGCATCCAGATGTTATATACTGCTGCCCCCCCCGGGGCTGCATCCAGATGTTATATATATACTGCCCCCCGGGGCTGCATCCAGATGTTATATATATACTGCCCCCCCCCCCCGGGGCTGCACCCAGATGTTATATATATACTGCCCCCCCCCCCCCGGGGCTGCATCCAGATGTTATATATATACCTCCCCCCCCCCCCCCCCCCCGGGGCTGCACCCAGATGTTATATATATACTGCCCCCCCCCCCGGGGCTGCATCCAGATGTTATATATATACTGCCCCCGGGGGCTGCACCCAGATGTTATATATACTGCCCCCCGGGGCTGCACCCAGACGTTATATATACTGCCCCCCCGGGGCTGCATCCAGATGTTATATATACTGCCCCCCGGGGCTGCACCCAGATGTTATATATACTGCCCCCCCGGGGCTGCATCCAGATGTTATATATACTGCCCCCCGGGGCTGCACCCAGATGTTATATATACTGCCCCCCGGGGCTGCACCCAGATGTTATATATACTGCCCCCCGGGGCTGCACCCAGATGTTATATATATACTGCCCCCCGGGGCTGCACCCAGATGTTATATATATACTGCCCCCCGGGGCTGCACCCAGATGTTATATATATACTGCCCCCCCGGGCTGCATCCAGATGTTATATACTGCCCCCCCCCCCCCCCCCGGGGCTGCATCCAGATGTTATATACTGCTGCCCCCCCCGGGGCTGCATCCAGATGTTATATATATACTGCCCCCCGGGGCTGCATCCAGATGTTATATATATACTGCCCCCCCCCCCCCGGGGCTGCATCCAGATGTTATATATATACCTCCCCCCCCCCCCCCCCCCGGGCTGCACCCAGATGTTATATATATACTGCCCCCCCCCCCGGGGCTGCATCCAGATGTTATATATATACTGCCCCCCCCCCCCCCCCCGGGCTGCATCCAGATGTTATATATATACTGCCCCCCCCCCCGGGCTGCATCCAGATGTTATATATATACTGCCCCCCCCCCCCCCGGGGCTGCATCCAGATGTTATATATATACTGCCCCCCCCCCCCCGGGGCTGCATCCAGATGTTATATATATATACTGCCCGCCCCCCACCCCCCCCCCCCCCGGGGCTGCATCCAGATGTTATATATATATATATATACCGCCCCCCGGGCTGCATCCAGATGTTATATATATACTGCCCCCCCGGGGCTGCACCCAGATGTTATATATATACCGCCCCCCGGGGCTGCACCCAGATGTTATATATATACTGCCCCCCCGGGCTGCATCCAGATGTTATATATATACTGCCCCCCCGGGCTGCATCCAGATGTTATATATATACCTCCCCCCCCCCCCCCCCCCCCCGGGGCTGCACCCAGATGTTATATATATACTGCCCCCCCCCCGGGGCTGCATCCAGATGTTATATATATACTGCCCCCCCCCCCCCCCCCGGGCTGCATCCAGATGTTATATATATACTGCCCCCCCCCCGGGCTGCATCCAGATGTTATATATATACTGCCCCCCCCCCCCCCCCCCGGGCTGCATCCAGATGTTATATATATACTGCCCCCCCCCCCCGGGGCTGCATCCAGATGTTATATATATACTGCCCCCCCCCCCCCCGGGGCTGCATCCAGATGTTATATATATACTGCCCCCCCCCCCGGGGCTGCATCCAGATGTTATATATATATACTGCCCCCCCCCCCCCCCCCCCCGGGGCTGCATCCAAATGTTATATATATACTGCCCCCCCCCCCGGGGCTGCATCCAGATGTTATATATATACTGCCCCCCCGGGCTGCATCCAGATGTTATATATATATATATATATACCGCCCCCCGGGCTGCATCCAGATGTTATATATATACCGCCCCCCGGGGCTGCACCCAGATGTTATATATATACTGCCCCCCCGGGCTGCATCCAGATGTTATATATATACTGCCCCCCCGGGCTGCATCCAGATGTTATATATACTGCCCCCCGGGGCTGCACCCAGATGTTATATATACTGCCCCCCGGGGCTGCACCCAGATGTTATATATATATATACTGCCCCCCGGGGCTGCACCCAGATGTTATATATATATACCGCCCCCCCCCGGGCTGCATCCAGATGTTATATATATACCGCCCCCCGGGGCTGCACCCAGATGTTATATATATACTGCCCCCCGGTGGCTGCACCCAGATGTTATATACTGCCCCCCCGGGCTGCACCCAGATGTTATATATATACTGCCCCCCGGGGCTGCACCCAGATGTTATATATATACTGCCCCCCCCCCCCCCGGGGCTGCATCCAGATGTTATATATACTGCCCCCCCCGGGCTGCATCCAGATGTTATATATATACTGCCCCCCCGGGGCTGCATCCAGATGTTATATATATACTGCCCCCCCCCCCCGGGGCTGCACCCAGATGTTATATATATACTGCCCCCCCCCCCCCCGGGGCTGCATCCAGATGTTATATATATACTGCCCCCCCCCCCCCCCGGGCTGCATCCAGATGTTATATATATACTGCCCCCCGGGCTGCATCCAGATGTTATATATATACTGCCCCCCCGGGGCTGCACCCAGATGTTATATATATACTGCCCCCCCGGGCTGCATCCAGATGTTATATATACTGCCCCCCGGGCTGCATCCAGATGTTATATATATACTGCCCCCCCGGGGCTGCACCCAGATGTTATATATATACCGCCCCCCGGGCTGCACCCAGATGTTATATATATACTGCCCCCCCGGGGCTGCACCCAGATGTTATATATATACCGCCCCCCGGGCTGCACCCAGATGTTATATATATACTGCCCCCCCGGGCTGCACCCAGATGTTATATATATACTGCCCCCCCGGGGCTGCACCCAGATGTTATATATATACCGCCCCCCGGGCTGCACCCAGATGTTATATATATACTGCCCCCCGGGGCTGCACCCAGATGTTATATATATACCGCCCCCCGGGGCTGCACCCAGATGTTATATATATACCGCCCCCCGGGGCTGCACCCAGATGTTATATATATACCGCCCCCCGGGGCTGCATCCAGATGTTATATATATACTGCCCCCCCGGGGCTGCACCCAGATGTTATATATATACTGCCCCCCCCCGGGGCTGCATCCAGATGTTATATATATACTGCCCCCCGGGGCTGCACCCAGATGTTATATATATACTGCCCCCCGGGGCTGCACCCAGATGTTATATATATACTGCCCCCCGGGGCTGCACCCAGATGTTATATATATACTGCCCCCCGGGGCTGCACCCAGATGTTATATATATACTGCCCCCCCGGGCTGCACCCAGATGTTATATATATACTGCCCCCCGGGGCTGCACCCAGATGTTATATATATACTGCCCCCCCGGGGCTGCACCCAGATGTTATATATATACTGCCCCCCGGGGCTGCACCCAGATGTTATATATATACCGCCCCCCCGGGGCTGCACCCAGATGTTATATATATACCGCCCCCCGGGGCTGCACCCAGATGTTATATATATACTGCCCCCCCCCCCCGGGGCTGCACCCAGATGTTATATATATACCGCCCCCCGGGGCTGCATCCAGATGTTATATATATACCGCCCCCGGGGCTGCATCCAGATGTTATATATATACCGCCCCCCCCCGGGGCTGCATCCAGATGTTATATATATACTGCCCCCCCCGGGGCTGCATCCAGATGTTATATATATATACTGCCCCCCCGGGGCTGCACCCAGATGTTATATATATACCTCCCCCCCCCCCGGGGCTGCATCCAGATGTTATATATATATACTGCCCCCCGGGGCTGCACCCAGATGTTATATATATACCTCCCCCCGGGGCTGCATCCAGATGTTATATATATACCTCCCCCCGGGGCTGCATCCAGATGTTATATATATACCTCCCCCCGGGGCTGCACCCAGATGTTATATATATACTGCCCCCCCCCCCCCCCCGGGGCTGCACCCAGATGTTATATATATATACTGCCCCCCGGGGCTGCACCCAGATGTTATATATATATATACCGCCCCCCGGGGCTGCACCCAGATGTTATATATATATATACCGCCCCCCGGGGCTGCACCCAGACGTTATATATACTGCCCCCCCCCCCAGTATTGGGCCCTGTGACTGCCCCCTGGTGGTGGGCGATGGTTTCGATGTCCTGTTTCTCTCCTCAGGCTTCCTGGTGTGTCCTGCCGTCCCGGGTCCTGCTGGTTCTAACCTCGCAGAAGGGGATTCAGGTGATGTGATGTTCTGATGATTGGGCCCCCCTCCCCCCCCCCCCCCCCCCCGGGCTGAGCATTGGGGGCGCTCCTCTGATGTGGTCTCTCTCCCTTGCTTTAGATGTACGAGTGTGACGGCTCTATCATGGTGTACTGGCACGCCCTGGATGCACTGGAGACCCCGCAGGGTGAGCATGGGGGGAGATCAGCGGCGTCTCTGTGTGCCGGGCGCTGCTTATCATCTCTTCTCTCTCTGTAGCTCAGGCCGTGTTTGCTCGAGGCATTGCCCCTGCCGGAGAACGTTACATCTGTGTAGGTAAGAAGTCTACAGAGCTCTATGGGGAGATCAGCGGCGCCTGCTCTGTGTGGCTTCTCATACATCCTGCACTGTGGGGAGATCAGTGGCGCCTGCTCTGTGTGGCTCCTCATACATCCTGCACTGTGGGGAGATCAGCGGCGCCTGCTCATACATCCTGCACTATGGGGAGATCAGCGGCGCCTGCTCTGTGTGGCTCCTCATACATCCTGCACTATGGGGAGATCAGCGGCGCCTGCTCTGTGTGGCTTCTCATACATCCTGCTCTATGGGGAGATCAGCGGCGCCTGCTCTGTGTGGCTCCTCATACATCCTGCACTATGGGGAGATCAGCGGCGCCTGCTCTGTGTGGCTCCTCATACATCCTGCACTATGGGGAGATCAGCGGCGCCTGCTCTGTGGCTCCTCATGCATCCTGCACTATGGAGAGATCAGCGGCGCCTGCTCTGTGTGGCTTCTCATACATCCTACACTATGGGGAGATCAGCGGTGCCTGCTCTGTGTGGCTCCTCATACATCCTGCACTATGGGGAGATCAGCGGCGCCTGCTCTGTGAGGATCCTCATACATCCTGCACTATGGGGAGATCAGCGGCGCCTGCTCTGTGTGGCTTCTCATGCATCCTGCACTATGGGGAGATCAGCGGCGCCTGCTCTGTGTGGCTCCTCATACATCCTGCACTATGGGGAGATCAGTGGCGCCTGCTCTGTGTGGCTTCTCATACATCCTGCACTATGGGGAGATCAGCGGCGCCTGCTCTGTGTGGCTCCTCATGCATCCTGCACTATGGGGAGATCAGCGGCGCCTGCTCTGTGTGGCTCCTCATACATCCTGCACTATGGGGAGATCAGCGGCGCCTGCTCTGTGTGGCTTCTCATACATCCTGCACTATGGGGAGATCAGCGGCACCTGCTCTGTGTGGCTTCTCATACATCCTGCACTATGGGGAGATCAGCGGCGCCTGCTCTGTGTGGCTCCTCATACATCCTGCACTATGGGGAGATCAGTGGCGCCTGCTCTGTGTGGCTTCTCATACATCCTGCACTATGGGGAGATCAGCGGCGCCTGCTCTGTGTGGCTCCTCATGCATCCTGCACTATGGGGAGATCAGCGGCGCCTGCTCTGTGTGGCTCCTCATACATCCTGCACTATGGGGAGATCAGCGGCGCCTGCTCTGTGTGGCTTCTCATACATCCTGCACTATGGGGAGATCAGCGGCGCCTGCTCTGTGTGGCTCCTCATACATCCTGCACTATGGGGAGATCAGCGGCGCCTGCTCTGTGTGGCTTCTCATACATCCTGCACTATGGGGAGATCAGCGGCACCTGCTCTGTGTGGCTTCTCATACATCCTGCACTATGGGGAGATCAGCGGCGCCTGCTCATACATCCTGCACTATGGGGAGATCAGCGGCGCCTGCTCTGTGTGGCTTCTCATACATCCTGCACTATGGGGAGATCAGCGGCGCCTGCTCATACATCCTGCACTGTGGGGAGATCAGCGGCGCCTGCTCTGTGTGGCTTCTCATACATCCTGCACTGTGGGGAGATCAGCGGCGCCTGCCCTGTGTGGCTCCTCATACATCCTGCACTATGGGGAGATCAGTGGCGCCTGCTCTGTGTGGCTTCTCATACATCCTGCACTATGGGGAGATCAGCGGCGCCTGCTCTGTGTGGCTTCTCATACATCCTGCACTATGGGGAGATCAGCGGCGCCTGCTCATACATCCTGCACTATGGGGAGATCAGCGGCGCCTGCTCTGTGTGGCTTCTCATACATCCTGCACTATGGGGAGATCAGCGGCGCCTGCTCATACATCCTGCACTGTGGGGAGATCAGCGGCGCCTGCTCTGTGTGGCTTCTCATACATCCTGCACTATGGGGAGATCAGCGGCGCCTGCTCTGTGTGGCTTCTCATACATCCTGCACTATGGGGAGATCAGCGGCGCCTGCTCTGTGTGGCTTCTCATACATCCTGCACTATGGGGAGATCAGCGGCGCCTGCTCATACATCCTGCACTATGGGGAGATCAGCGGCGCCTGCTCTGTGTGGCTTCTCATACATCCTGCACTATGGGGAGATCAGCGGCGCCTGCTCATACATCCTGCACTGTGGGGAGATCAGCGGCGCCTGCTCTGTGTGGCTTCTCATACATCCTGCACTATGGGGAGATCAGCGGCGCCTGCTCTGTGTGGCTTCTCATACATCCTGCACTATGGGGAGATCAGCGGCGCCTGCTCTGTGTGGCTTCTCATACATCCTGCACTATGGGGAGATCAGCGGCGCCTGCTCTGTGTGGCTTCTCATACATCCTGCACTATGGGGAGATCAGCGGCGCCTGCTCTGTGTGGCTTCTCATACATCCTGCACTATGGGGAGATCAGCGGCGCCTGCTCTGTGTGGCTCCTCATGCATCCTGCACTATGGGGAGATCAGCGGCGCCTGCTCTGTGTGGCTTCTCATACATCCTGCACTATGGGGAGATCAGCGGCGCCTGCTCTGTGTGGCTCCTCATACATCCTGCACTGTGGGGAGATCAGCGGCGCCTGCTCTGTGTGGCTTCTCATACATCCTGCACTATGGGGAGATCAGCGGCGCCTGCTCTGTGTGGCTTCTCATACATCCTGCACTATGGGGAGATCAGCGGCGCCTGCTCTGTGTGGCTTCTCATACATCCTGCACTATGGGGAGATCAGCGGCACCTGCTCTGTGTGGCTTCTCATACATCCTGCACTATGGGGAGATCAGCGGCGCCTGCTCTGTGTGGCTTCTCATACATCCTGCACTATGGGGAGATCAGCGGCGCCTGCTCTGTGTGGCTTCTCATACATCCTGCACTATGGGGAGATCAGCGGCGCCTGCTCTGTGTGGCTCCTCATGCATCCTGCACTATGGGGAGATCAGCGGCGCCTGCTCTGTGTGGCTTCTCATACATCCTGCACTATGGGGAGATCAGCGGCGCCTGCTCTGTGTGGCTCCTCATACATCCTGCACTATGGGGAGATCAGCGGCGCCTGCTCTGTGTGGCTCCTCATGCATCCTGCACTATGGGGAGATCAGCGGCGCCTGCTCTGTGTGGCTTCTCATACATCCTGCACTATGGGGAGATCAGCGGCGCCTGTTCTGTGTGGCTCCTCATGCATCCTGCACTATGGGGAGATCAGCGGCGCCTGCTCTGTGTGTCGGTCACTTCTCTCTGTCTTAGGGACGTCCTCCGGCCTCATCCTGGTGTTTGACATTCCTGCTAAAGGCACAAACATCACCCTGACCGAGGTCCTAGCCGAGCACCGGGACCCCATCACCGACATCGCCTGCGAGACGTGCGAGGGGAAGGTGAGTCTGCTCTAGAGCCCTCTGACCTCTCTGGGCTGTGGCCTCCTCTAGAGCCCTCTGACCTCTCTGGGCTGTGGCCTCCTCTATAGCCCTCTGACCTCTCTGGGCTGTGGCCTCCTCTATAGCCCTGTGGCCTCCTCTATAGCCCTCTGACCTCTCTGGGCTGTGGCCTCCTCTATAGCCCTCTGACCTCTCTGGGCTGTGGCCTCCTCTATAGCCCTCTGACCTCTCTGGGCTGTGGCCTCCTCTATAGCCCTCTGACCTCTCTGGGCTGTGGCGCCCTCTGACCTCTCTGGGCTGTGGCCTCCTCTATAGCCCTCTGACCTCTCTGGGCTGTGGCCTCCTCTATAGCCCTCTGACCTCTCTGGGCTGTGGCCTCCTCTATAGCCCTCTGACCTCTCTGGGCTGTGGCCTCCTCTATAGCCCTCTGACCTCTCTGGGCTGTGGCCTCTCTAGAAGCCTCTGACCTCTCTGGGCTGTGGCCCCTCTATAGCCCTCTGACCTCTCTGGGCTGTGGCCTCCTCTATAGCCCTCTGACCTCTCTGGGCTGTGGCCTCCTCTATAGCCCTCTGACCTCTCTGGGCTGTGGCCCCTCTATAGCCCTCTGACCTCTCTGGGCTGTTGCCTCCTCTAGAGCCCTCTGACCTCTCTGGGCTGTGGCCCCTCTAGAAGCCTCTGACCTCTCTGGGCTGTGGCCTCCTCTAGAAGCCTCTGACCTCTCTGGGCTGTGGTCTCCTCTAGAAGCCACTGACCTCTCTGGGCTGTGGCCTCCTCTAGAAGCCTCTGACCTCTCTGGACTGTAGCCTCCTCTAGAAGCCTCTGACCTCTCTGGGCTGTGGCTCCTCTAGAAGCCTCTGACCTCTCTGGACTATCCCTATATTTGTTAGGATTCTCTCGCTGACTTGGTGACGGCTGATGATTCCGGTGTTTTGTGCGTCTGGAAGTCGGGGGAAGATTTCCGGTTGGTTACAAAGATCTCAGCGTACGGGTGAGTGACCACAGGGCGGGCTCTGTTGGGGTCGGGAGTGGGGCCGGGCTCTGGGGGTCGGGAGAGGGGCCGGGCCCTGGGGGGGTGGTCGGGAGTGGGGCCGGGCTCTATGGGTCGGGATAGGGTAGCCCGCAGGGACCAGGAATATTTTATGTCCCAATCCCCTTGAAGAGCTCAGTCCCAGGATTGGACGCGCTGGTGCGGCCGTTGTTACTGGGTCGGCTCCTCAGTACCGGGGGGGGGGGGGCGGGGGATTAGAGAGCTGTGACCCTCTTCTGCCTCCCCCAGGGTCACCTGCTCCTCGGTGAAGCTTTGGTCCGGGGTGATCGCTGCAGCTTATGGCACGGGGCAGATCCGGCTGTACGACGCCCGCACCGGAACCATCAGTGCTGAGCTGGACTCCCACGCCCGATGGATCTACGCCCTGGACATCGCCCCCGAGACCGGAAGAGTAAGTCACATGTGGGGGATGGGGACTAGGGGCCTCTCTCTGGGGCCCGGGGATGGGGACTAGGGGCCTCTCCCTCTCCCTCTCTCTCTCCCTCTCCCTCTCCCCAATGTGCGAACAGGGTGCAGCTCACACACCTAGACACATCCTTACACATCAGTCTCATCTGTCCCTAGGACAATCTCCTAGAAGCTTTGTGTCTTGTTCACCTGTAGCTTAGAAATTCCCGTCTTGCTTTTCTAGCAATGTGTCCTCCTCGGTCGACTCCCATTAAGTCCACTTTGGCTCAAACAACAACGGCTGATGTAATCTGACAGTGATGTTCTTTGAGCTTGAAGTTTCTCTTGGCTCTTTTGTTACTATTCGTCTCTTTGATTTGTCGTCAGTTTTTCTCCTGCGGCCGCGTCCAATCCCAAAGATCTTACATTTCTGAATAATTTGTGTAACTGTAGTTACTGGAACATCACGCTGCTGGGGGATGGGCTTATAAAACCTTAAAGGGGTGTTCCAGGAATCAGCAGAATTCCTATACAAATGGGTCCTTAAATAGAAGCTCATATGTAATGAGTTATGTAAGATGTTGTGGTCATACACAGTAATGGAGATAAAGACTCCCGGCCCTTTAATCAGTCAGAAGATGTCCACATCACATGTCCTGCAGCCGCCTGGGCCGGTCATGTGATCACCACGTGGTTTGGCTGTAGCGCATGCAGTATGGCCGCTGTGTGGTGATGTGCAGGGATCCTCATCACTGGGAGCAGAGCAGAAGAGGGAGGAGGAGTTACTGAGAGCTGAGAGATCATGGGAGTTGTAACTCTCCCTACACTAGAGAGACCAAAAAATCAAACTATTTATCAGACGTTTACATTCCCGGAATATCCCTTTAACGTCCTTGTGTACCATTTATTTTCTAAGCTTAAAATAGTGTGGTACAGACCATGTGACCAAACGGCACAGGCGGCGGTCCCAGACACGGCGCACACACCTGTCCCTATAGGGCAGTGATGGTGAACCTTTTAGAGGCCGGGTGCCCAATCTACAACCAATACCCACTTATTTATAGCAAAGTGCCAGCACGGCAATTTAAGTAGTAATATATTGCTACCTGTTCTACCACAACTTTCAATTATATCGGCCTCTTGAGGACAATAAAACAGTTGAAAGAATAAGGGCAAATTTGGACTAATGTTGCAGCATCTGGCTATGGTCCCACTGTACAGGAAGAAATGTGGAGCCTAGAGGAGCTTTAAAGAAAATCCTCCCTTTTCCACATGTTCTACCTCTTCCTGCAGTCCCAACAATCAAGAAAGTGTTGCTTTAACATAGCCCTGAGAGCTGCATTTCTTGCCTCGCCTAGGACTGCAGGATGATTCTTTGAGTTCTATGTCGAGTGCTATGTTGATGGCTTGGGTGCCCAAAAATAGAGCTCTGAGTGCCACCTCTGGCACCCGTGCCATAGGTTCGCCACCACTGCTATAGGGTGACATGACCACCCCACCCCCTATAGGTGACATGACCACCCCACCCCCTATAGGGTGACATGACCACCCCGCCCCCTATAGGGTGACATGACCACCCCGCCCCCTATAGGTGACATGACCACCCCCCTCCGTCCCCTATAGGAGACGACATCCCTGTACGTCGCTGACCTGTGGCCCCTGTGTTGTCTCTCTGCAGCTTCTCTCGGGGGCCGAGGACTCGTTTGTACAAATTTGGCAGCTGAGTCGCAGTGAGGATTCGCGGCTGATTGAGGTGATGTTGGGGGATGTTGGTGATTGGGGGGATGTTGCTGGGATTGGTGATTGGGGCGCTGTTTGGGGATTGGGGTGATGGGGATTGGGGTGATGGGGATTGGGGCGATGGGGATTGGGGTGATTGGGGCGATGTTTGGGGATTGGGGGGATTGGGGCGATGTTTGGGGATTGGGGCGATGTTTGGGGATTGGGGCGATGTTTGGGGATTGGGGCGATGTTGGTGATTGGGGTGATGGTGATTGGGGCAATGTTGGTGATTGGGGTGATGGTGATTGGGGCAATGTTGGTGATTGGGGTGATGGTGATTGGGGCAATGTTGGTGATTGGGGTGATGGTGATTGGGGCGATGGTGATTGGGGTGATGGTGATTGGGGTGATGGTGATTGGGGCAATGTTGGTGATTGGGGTGATGGTGATTGGGGCAATGTTGGTGATTGGGGTGATGGTGATTGGGGCGATGGTGATTGGGGCGATGGTGATTGGGGTGATGGTGATTGGGGCGATGGTGATTGGGGCAATGATGGTGATTGGGGCAATGTTGGTGATTGGGGTGATGGTGATTGGGGCAATGTTGGTGATTGGGGTGATGGTGATTGGGGCAATGTTGGTGATTGGGGTGATGGTGATTGGGGCAATGTTGGTGATTGGGGTGATGGTGATTGGGGCAATGTTGGTGATTGGGGTGATGGTGATTGGGGCAATGTTGGTGATTGGGGTGATGGTGATTGGGGCAATGTTGGTGATTGGGGTGATGGTGATTGGGGCAATGTTGGTGATTGGGGTGATGGTGATTGGGGCAATGTTGGTGATTGGGGTGATGGTGATTGGGGCAATGTTGGTGATTGGGGTGATGGTGATTGGGGCAATGTTGGGGATTGGGGCGATGGTGATTGGGGCAATGTTGGGGATTGGGGCGATGGTGATTGGGGCAATGTTGGGGATTGGGGCAATGTTGGGGATTGGGGCGATGTTGGGGGGGATTGGGGCGATGTTGGGGGGGATTGGGGCGATGTTGGGGGGGATTGGGGCGATGTTGGGGGGGATTGGGGCGATGGGGGATTGGGGGGTGCTGTCTCTTTGCTGCCCTCTATGTTAACCCTTGTGTGTCCATCTTGTGCACAGGTGGAGCACCGTCACTCAGAGTGTGTGACAGACACCCAGGTCTGTGGAGCCAAATTCTGTGACCCCCAGGGCTCGTCCTTTGCCGTGACCGGCTACGACCTGAACGAGATCATCAGATACGTGCAACTGTGAGCAGAGCCGCTGCCCCCCACGTGCACCCCAACCCTGGGCCTAGAGACTGCAGAGCCCCCCAGGTAGAGCCCCCTCCATTAGATGCAGGCAGTGAGGAATCTGTCTTGGGTGATGATACGTATTGGGAGCTCCTCCCCTTTTGCCGGTCTGTTGGAGCTATGTAGGACGTGGAGACTGGAGACTTCCCCGGCAGTGACGGTCCGTACATGTGCAGGTTATTACATCTCGTACTGGTGCAGGAGCCGCTCTAATTGTGGCTTATGTGTTATGGGGATCCTCCATTCATTGGTCCTTTCACATGTTTTACATATAGAGGAGGAGCCATGATCATCGGGGGATGGAGTGGGAGGTGCCTGACCTTCACCTGCACGCTGCAGCTTTTACATGTCACCGTTTTCTTCATACAAATAAAGTTAATGGTATTTTGTATTGCTGTCGGAGGGGCTATATATATATATATATATGTGTATGTGTGTGTATATATATATATATGCATGTGTTGTGTTTGCAGGTACCAGGTGCTGCCAGACCTCGTACATTAGTTCCAGGCAGTGATGTAATAATGTGTCTGACCACAAGGTGTTGCTCTGGAGCCGAGCAGCAGTGCAGGACGGGGGAGGGACTCTATATATTAACCCTCTGCCTGCTGATGGATGTATAAATATTCAGCCCAGACACAAGAGGAAGCGCGTGATGTCACATTACCCTCTCCTGAAATACTCTGCGCTGCTCCATCTGTCACATTACCCTCTCCTGAAATACTCTGCGCTGCTGCATCTGTCACATTACCCTCTCCTGAAATACTCTGCGCTGCTCCATCTCTCACATTACCCTCTCCTGAAATACTCTACGCTGCTCCATCTGTCACATTACCCTCTCCTGAAATACTCTGCGCTGCTGCATCTGTCACATTACCCTCTCCTGAAATACTCTGCGCTGCTCCATCTCTCACATTACCCTCTCCTGAAATACTCTGCGCTGCTCCATCTCTCACATTACCCTCTCCTGAAATACTCTGCGCTGCTGCATCTGTCACATTACCCTCTCCTGAAATACTCTGCGCTGCTCCATCTCTCACATTACCCTCTCCTGAAATACTCTACGCTGCTCCATCTCTCACATTACCCTCTCCTGAAATACTCTGCGCTGCTCCATCTGTCACATTACCCTCTCCTGAAATACTCTGCGCTGCTGCATCTGTCACATTACCCTCTCCTGAAATACTCTGCGCTGCTCCATCTCTCACATTACCCTCTCCTGAAATACTCTGCGCTGCTGTATGTCACATTACCCTCTCCTGAAATACTCTGCGCTGCTGCATCTGTCACATTACCCTCTCCTGAAATACTCTGCGCTGCTCCATCTCTCACATTACCCTCTCCTGAAATACTCTGCGCTGCTCCATCTGTCACATTACCCTCTCCTGAAATACTCTGCGCTGCTGCATCTGTCACATTACCCTCTCCTGAAATACTCTGCGCTGCTCCGTCTCTCACATTACCCTCTCCTGAAATACTCTGCGCTGCTCCATCTGTCACATTACCCTCTCCTGAAATACTCTGCGCTGCTGCATCTGTCACATTACCCTCTCCTGAAATACTCTGCGCTGCTCCGTCTCTCACATTACCCTCTCCTGAAATACTCTGCGCTGCTCCATCTGTCACATTACCCTCTCCTGAAATACTCTGCGCTGCTCCATCTGTCACATTACCCTCTCCTGAAATACTCTGCACTGCTGTATCTCTCACATTACCCTCTCCTGAAATACTCTGCACTGCTGCATCTGTCACATTACCCTCTCCTGAAATACTCTGCGCTGCTGCGTCTGTCACATTACCCTCTCCTGAAATACTCTGCGCTGCTGTATCTCTCACATTACCCTCTCCTGAAATACTCTGCGCTGCTGCATCTGTCACATTACCCTCTCCTGAAATACTCTGCGCTGCTGCGTCTGTCACATTACCCTCTCCTGAAATACTCTGCGCTGCTGCATCTCTCACATTACCCTCTCCTGAAATACTCTGCGCTGCTGTGCTGTGGGCTGGCATAGTGATAACATGTCCTAATAATGAGAATGATGGACCGGGACCCTGGGGGGCAGGGCCGCAGATTGGTGGGGGGCAGGGCCGCAGATTGGTGGGGGGGCCCTGCCTCAGTGTCTGTTTTGTGGAGTTTTTGATGCCTGGGGCTGGTGGTCTCTGACACATTTGGAGGGTCCCGTTCTGGGTCAGGAATGTGGGGGAGGGGCTCGTGTTTGTGTTCAGGAATGTGGACACATGGATGAGATTACATAACACGGAGCAAGTGCTGACAGCTCAGCGCCGGCCCCATCATGTGCATAGCGGGAGGTCTATGGCGCTGTGTGCGGCATAACTGCCTCCATGTACCGCTGTCATGTGCCCTGTACATAGCGGGAGGTCTATGGCGCTGTGTGCAGCATCACTGCCTCCATGTACCGCTGTCATGTGCCCTGTACATAGCGGGAGGTCTATGGCGCTGTGTGCAGCATCACTGCCTCCATGTACCGCTGTCATGTGCCCTGTACATAGCGGGAGGTCTATGGCGGTGTGTGCGGCATCACTGCCTCCATGTACCGCTGTGATGTGCCCGGTACATAGCGGGAGGTCTATGGCGCTGTGTGCGGCATCACTGCCTCCATGTACCGCTGTCATGTGCCCTGTACATAGCGGGAGGTCTATGGCGCTGTGTGCAGCATCACTGCCTCCATGTACCGCTGTCATGTGCCCTGTACATAGCGGGAGGTCTATGGCGCTGTGTGCGGCATCACTGCCTCCATGTACCGCTGTGATGTGCCCGGTACATAGCGGGAGGTCTATGGCGCTGTGTGCGGCATCACTGCCTCCATGTACCGCTGTCATGTGCCCTGTACATAGCGGGAGGTCTATGGCGCTGTGTGCGGCATCACTGCCTCCATGTACCGCTGTCATGTGCCCGGTACATAGCGGGAGGTCTATGGCGCTGTGTGCGGCATCACTGCCTCCATGTACCGCTGTGATGTGCCCGGTACATAGTGGGAGGTCTATGGCGCTGTGTGCGGCATCACTGCCTCCATGTACCGCTGTCATGTGCCCGGTACATAGCGGGAGGTCTATGGCGCTGTGTGCGGCATCACTGCCTCCATGTACCGCTGTCATGTGCCTGGTACATAGCGGGAGGAATATGGCGCTGTGTGCGGCATCACTGCCTCCATGTACCGCTGTCATGTGCCTGGTACATAGCGGGAGGAATATGGCGCTGTGTGCGGCATCACTGCCTCCATGTACCGCAGCATGAGTGGGCCGCAGAGTGGCACCATGATAGTGTGGAGGTGGGTGATGATTCCAGTCCCTGGTACAGATGGTGGGAGGCAGATGGAGCTACTGGCAGCTGATGTGCGGCATCACCACTGGCCGGGCAGGAAGCTTCTCTACTGCAAACTCCACAAGTTCTGGCCACACAGCAAGTTTGCCACCTCAGGCAGAGGATCCCATGGACTACTGAGCAGCCAAGTAGGCCACCACCTGCTGGTGCCGGGTCTGCCCCCGTGTCCTGCAGCTGGTGCCGGGTCTGCCCCCGTGTCCTGCGGCTGGTGCCGGGTCTGCCCCCGTGTCCTGCGGCTGGTGCCGGGTCTGCCCCCGTGTCCTGCAGCTGGTGCCGGGTCTGCCCCCGTGTCCTGCAGCTGGTGCCGGGTCTGCCCCCGTGTCCTGCGGCTGGTGCCGGGTCTGCCCCCGTGTCCTGCGGCTGGTGCCGGGTCTGCCCCCGTGTCCTGCGGCTGGTGCCGGGTCTGCCCCCGTGTCCTGCGGCTGGTGCCGGGTCTGCCCCCGTGTCCTGCGGCTGGTGCCGGGTCTGCCCCCGTGTCCTGCGGCTGGTGCCGGGTCTGCCCCCGTGTCCTGCGGCTGGTGCCGGGTCTGCCCCCGTGTCCTGCAGCTGGTGCCGGGTCTGCCCCCGTGTCCTGCAGCTGGTGCCGGGTCTGCCCCCGTGCCCTGCAGCTGGTGCCGGGTACCCTCCTCACTAGGCGGGTGAAGGAAATTGCTCCTACTCCCCCAGCTCCCCACAGCAGGCGTAGTAGTAGTATGTGAGCAATGACTGCCAGGAATCTCCCGGTCAGATCTGACAGAGGATGGACAATGGCGCACATAGTGGCTCAGTATTTCTCTATAGTGTGCCAGTTGTTCCTTCCTCTCAGCAGCAGGAAAAAAGTCACCCATTTTGGACCGGTAGCGAGGGTCCAAGAGGGTGGAGAGCCAAAAGTCATCCCTATGCCGGATGTTGACTATTCGGCGGTCACTAGTTTGGCAAGTGACTCTGAGGGACTCCCAGCCTCCATCTCCACAGTATACTGCCACGGTGCTTCTGGGTCATCTGCCTTGTCTTCTACCTCCTCCGGATGCTCCTGCTCCTCCTCTCCTGTCACCTGAGTGGAAAAACCACTGATTTCACCAGACTCTGCTTCTGCTCCAATGTCCTCCTCCTCCTCCTCCAGTTCAGCCCCCACCGGACTCATGTGGCCATGAGATGTAGTCTCCACTTCTCCAGTGCCCTGACCAGACAGATTTTGCAGCATGACTTTAAGGACATAAAGCAGTGGAATGATGTTATTCATCCCGCAGTCCTGGCGACTGACAAATAACGTGGCCTCTTCAAAAGGCCTGAGCAAACGGCAAGTGTCACGCATTAAATGACCAGTGGCTGACATCAAAGTTACACAGCAGAGTACTCCGTTCCGCTTGCATCATTAAAAATCATTAATGGCTTTTCTCTGTTCATACAGGCGGTCTAACATATGGAGGCTGGAATACCAACGGGTGGAAACATCGCATATCAGACTATGTTAGGGTAGGCCGTTCTGGTGCTCGAGGAGGGTGTGCTTGGCTTTGTAAGAATGGCTGAAGTGTGTGCACAGTTTCCTGGCCATTTTTAGAATGTCTTGCCGATGGGTGGAAGACTTCAGGAACTTGTCGGCTACCAGATTGAACACGTGCGCCATGCAGGGCACATGGACCATCCCTCCCCGGTGCAGTGCGGACACCATGTTCCTCCCATTGTCTGTCACCACGGTTCAGATTTTTAATTGTCGCAGAGAAAGCCACACATTGATTTCTTGTTGCATGACGCGGAGCAGTTCCTCCCCTGTGTGACTTCTACACCCGGTTTAACTGGGCGAACGAACTGTGTGACACCGCTGTGCCCTGCACATGTGTTATGATGGAGCAGCACTTGTGGTGGTGGAGAAGGAGGAGGAGGAGGCAGACACTGGCGCAGGAGCATCAGTTTGGCTGGACGCATAGAGTAGTCTCTTTGTAATCGCCTCGCTCAATGACTGCTGGCGCCATGCGTAGGGAGGAGCAGGAGCATCTGGACCGGGAGATGATGTCATAGACAAACAGCTCCCTTCGGCAGAGGTGCTGGAGCCTTGACTTGCTGAAACAGCATGTGTGCCACTAGGTGCTGCTGCTGTTGCTGCACCTGCAGGATGGACCGTATCTGACACCCGTTTCTCCCAGGCCTTTGGATGGTGACACTGCATGTGTTGGCGCAGGGCCGTGGTGCCAAGGTTGGCTCCCTGGCCACGCTTCACTTTCTGCCTGCAGATACGACATATACACTCACTCGGCTCCTCTGGTGTCTTTACAAAAAACTGCCACACCGCTGAGGTGGTAATTTTACCGCCAACACTATACACTGAGTGACCACTAACGCCGCTGCCTCGCTGCGCCCCTGTGTCACTGCTTATTTGGGCCTGCGAATCAGGATTTGTACCCCGCGGCCATTTGGCTCCCGTCCTCGCACTGCTGCCACCCTGCTGACTCACAGCCACAGTAGTGACTTGCTGCCTGCTCCGCTGCCTGATACACAAGCTGACACGATGATGACAACGACGATTCCCTGGCTTCACCCGGCTCCTAAGTGCGATCGGCTACATCATCATCGATTTGTGTTACCCTGTCACTGCTATTCACCCGACCACCTAATAGCTCTCTGGCTGCGGGAAATGAACAGGACAGAGGCTGGTTGAGGACAGGTGAGGCCCGCTGACCTGCTCCTGGGCCATGCCAACTAAATGTTGTATCTGACAAACCCGCAAAACTTTGCCTTTGCTTTTCCCAGAGTTCTCTGCCCCATGTAACACGTTGTGCTCATGGCCATTTTGCTAATAAAGTTGGGAAAAAAATGTGTTCCCAGTAATCAACGTAAACTTTGGATTCAAGCCGAACCAAAGTTTTCCAGAACTTTAGAATCGATTCGCCGATCTCTACCTGTGAAGTTGGTCATGGCTGTACCATCAGGCTGAGGTCCCTCTGGGGTATGAGGCTGGTTCTGGCTGTACCAGCAGGGTGAGGTCCCTCTGGGGTATGAGGCTGGTTCTGGCTGTACCATCAGGCTGAGGTCCCTCTGGGGTATGAGGCTGGTTCTGGCTGTACCATCAGGGTGAGGTCCCTCTGGGGTATGAGGCTGGTTCTGGCTGTACCAGCAGGTTGAGGTCCCTCTGGGGTATGAGGCTGGTTCTGGCTGTACCATCAGGCTGAAGGCCCTCTGGGGTATGAGGCTGGTTCTGGCTGTACCAGCAGGGTGAGGTCCCTCTGGGGTATGAGGCTGGTTCTGGCTGTACCATCAGGTTGAGGTCCCTCTGGGGTATGAAGCTGGTTCTGGCTGTACTATCAGGCTGAGGTCCCTCTGGGGTATGAGGCTGGTTCTGGCTGTACCAGCAGGGTGAGGGCCCTCTGGGGTATGAGGCTGGTTCTGGCTGTACTATCAGGGTGAGGTCCCTCTGGGGTATGAGGCTGGTTCTGGCTGTACCATCAGGGTGAGGTCCCTCTGGGGTATGAGGCTGGTTCTGGCTGTACCAGCAGGGTGAGGTCCCTCTGGGGTATGAGGCTGGTTCTGGCTGTACCATCAGGGTGAGGTTCCTCTGGGGTATGAGGCTGGTTCTGGCTGTACCATCAGGGTGAGGTTCCTCTAGGGTATGAGGCTGGTTCTGGCTGTGCCATCAGGTTGAGGTTCCTCTGGGGTATGAGGCTGGTTCTGGCTGTACCAGCAGGTTGAGGTTCCTCTGGGGTATGAGGCTGGTTCTGGCTGTACCATCAGGGTGAGGGCCCTCTGGGGTATGAGGCTGGTTCTGGCTGTACCAGCAGGGTGAGGGCCCTCTGGGGTATGAGGCTGGTTCTGGCTGTACCATCAGGGTGAGGTCCCTCTGGGGTATGAGGCTGGTTCTGGCTGTACCATCAGGGTGAGGGCCCTCTGGGGTATGAGGCTGGTTCTGGCTGTACCATCAGGGTGAGGGCCCTCTGGGGTGTGAGGCTGGTTCTGGCTGTACCAGCAGGGTGAGGTCCCTCTGGGGTATGAGGCTGGTTCTGGCTGTACCATCAGGGTGAGGGTCCTCTGGGGTATGAAGCTGGTTCTGGCTGTACCAGCAGGGTGAGGTCCCTCTGGGGTATGAGACTGGTTCTGGCTGTACCAGCAGGGTGAGGGCCCTCTGGGGTATGAGGCTGGTTCTGGCTGTACCATCAGGGTGAGGTCCCTCTGGTGTATGAAGCTGGTTCTGGCTGTACCATCAGGGTGAGAGCCCTCTGGGGTATGAGGCTGGTTCTGGCTGTACCATCAGGGTGAGGTCCCTCTGGGGTATGAGGCTGGTTCTGGCTGTACCATCAGGGTGAGGGCCCTCTGGGGTATGAGGCTGGTTCTGGCTGTACCAGCAGGGTGAGGGCCCTCTGGGGTATGAAGCTGGTTCTGGCTGTACCATCGGGTTGAGGTCCCTGTGGGGTATGAGGCTGGTTCTGGCTGTACCAGCAGGGTGAGGTCCCTCTGGGGTATGAGGCTGGTTCTGGCTGTACCAGCAGGGTGAGGTCCCTCTGGGGTTTGAGGCTGGTTCTGGCTGTACCATCAGGGTGAGGGTCCACTGGGGTATGAAGCTGGTTCTGGCTGTACCATCAGGGTGAGGGTCCACTGGGGTATGAAGCTGGTTCTGGCTGTACCAGCAGGTTGAGGTTCCTCTGGGGTATGAGGCTGGTTCTGGCTGTACCATCAGGGTGAGGGTCCACTGGGGTATGAAGCTGGTTCTGGCTGTACCAGCAGGTTGAGGTCCCTCTGGGGTATGAGGCTGGTTCTGGCTGTACCATCAGGGTGAGGTCCCTCTGGGGTATGAAGCTGGTTCTGGCTGTACCAGCAGGGTGAGGGCCCTCTGGGGTATGGGGCTGGTTCTGGCTGTACCATCAGGTTGAGGTCCCTCTGGGGTATGAGGCTGGTTCTGGCTGTACCATCAGGTTGAGGTCCCTCTGGGGTATAAGGCTGGTTCTGGCTCTACCATCAGGGTGAGGGCCCTCTGGGGTATGAGGCTGGTTCTGGCTGTACCATCAGGCTGAGGTCCCTCTGGGGTATGAGGCTGGTTCTGGCTGTACCATCAGGGTGAGGGTCCTCTGGGGTATGAGGCTGGTTCTGGCTGTACCAGCAGGGTGAGGTCCCTCTGGGGTATGAGGCTGGGGTATGAGGCTGGTTCTGGCTGTACCAGCAGGGTGAGGTCCCTCTGGGGTATGAGGCTGGTTCTGGCTGTACCAGCAGGGTGAGGTCCCTCTGGGGTATGAGGCTGGTTCTGGCTGTACCAGCAGGGTGAGGTCCCTCTGGGGTATGAGGCTGGTTCTGGCTGTACCATCAGGGTGAGGTTCCTCTGGGGTATGAGGCTGGTTCTGGCTGTACCAGCAGGGTGAGGTCCCTCTGGGGTATGAGGCTGGTTCTGGCTGTACCAGCAGGGTGAGGTCCCTCTGGGGTATGAGGCTGGTTCTGGCTGTACCATCAGGGTGAGGTTCCTCTGGGGTATGAGGCTGGTTCTGGCTGTACCAGCAGGGTGAGGTCCCTCTGGGGTATGAAGCTGGTTCTGGCTGTACCATCAGGGTGAGGTTCCTCTGGGGTATGAGGCTGGTTCTGGCTGTACCAGCAGGGTGAGGTCCCTCTTGGGTATGAGGCTGGTTCTGGCTGTACCAGCAGGTTGAGGTCCCTCTTGGGTATGAGGCTGGTTCTGGCTGTACCATCAGGGTGAGGTCCCTCTTGGGTGTGAGGCTGGTTCTGGCTGTACCATCAGGGTGAGGTCCCTCTTGGGTATGAGGCTGGTTCTGGCTGTACCAGCAGGTTGAGGTCCCTCTGGGGTATGAGGCTGGTTCTGGCTGTACCAGCAGGGTGAGGGCCCTCTGGGGTATGAGGCTGGTTCTGGCTGTACTATCAGGTTGAGGTTCCTCTGGGGTATGAGGCTGGTTCTGGCTGTACCATCAGGGTGAGGTTCCTCTGGGGTATGAGGCTGGTTCTGGCTGTACCATCAGGGTGAGGGCCCTCTGGGGTATGAGGCTGGTTCTGGCTGTACCAGCAGGGTGAGGTCCCTCTGGGGTATGAGGCTGGTTCTGGCTGTACCATCAGGGTGAGGGCCCTCTGGGGTATGAGGCTGGTTCTGGCTGTACCATCAGGGTGAGGTCCCTCTGGGGTATGAAGCTGGTTCTGGCTGTACCAGCAGGGTGAGGGCCCTCTGGGGTATGGGGCTGGTTCTGGCTGTACCATCAGGTTGAGGTCCCTCTGGGGTATGAGGCTGGTTCTGGCTGTACCATCAGGTTGAGGTCCCTCTGGGGTATAAGGCTGGTTCTGGCTCCACCATCAGGGTGAGGGCCCTCTGGGGTATGAGGCTGGTTCTGGCTGTACCATCAGGCTGAGGTCCCTCTGGGGTATGAGGCTGGTTCTGGCTGTACCATCAGGGTGAGGGTCCTCTGGGGTATGAGGCTGGTTCTGGCTGTACCAGCAGGGTGAGGTCCCTCTGGGGTATGAGACTGGGGTATGAGGCTGGTTCTGGCTGTACCAGCAGGGTGAGGTCCCTCTGGGGTATGAGGCTGGTTCTGGCTGTACCAGCAGGGTGAGGTCCCTCTGGGGTATGAGGCTGGTTCTGGCTGTACCAGCAGGGTGAGGTCCCTCTGGGGTATGAGGCTGGTTCTGGCTGTACCATCAGGGTGAGGTTCCTCTGGGGTATGAGGCTGGTTCTGGCTGTACCAGCAGGGTGAGGTCCCTCTGGGGTATGAAGCTGGTTCTGGCTGTACCATCAGGGTGAGGTCCCTCTGGGGTGTGAGGCTGGTTCTGGCTGTACCAGCAGGGTGAGGGCCCTCTGGGGTATGAGGCTGGTTCTGGCTGTACCATCAGGGTGAGGTTCCTCTGGGGTATGAGGCTGGTTCTGGCTGTACCAGCAGGGTGAGGTCCCTCTTGGGTATGAGGCTGGTTCTGGCTGTACCAGCAGGTTGAGGTCCCTCTGGGGTATGAGGCTGGTTCTGGCTGTACCAGCAGGGTGAGGGCCCTCTGGGGTATGAGGCTGGTTCTGGCTGTACTATCAGGTTGAGGTTCCTCTGGGGTATGAGGCTGGTTCTGGCTGTACCATCAGGGTGAGGTTCCTCTGGGGTATGAGGCTGGTTCTGGCTGTACCATCAGGGTGAGGGCCCTCTGGGGTATGAGGCTGGTTCTGGCTGTACCATCAGGCTGAGGGCCCTCTGGGGTATGAGACTGGTTCTGGCTGTACCATCAGGCTGAGAGCCCTCTGGGGTATGAGGCTGGTTCTGGCTGTACCAGCAGGGTGAGGTCCCTCTGGGGTATGAGGCTGGTTCTGGCTGTACCATCAGGGTGAGGGCCCTCTGGGGTATGAGGCTGGTTCTGGCTGTACCAGCAGGGTGAGGTCCCTCTGGGGTATGAGGCTGGTTCTGGCTGTACCATCAGGGTGAGGGCCCTCTGGGGTATGAGGCTGGTTCTGGCTGTACCATCAGGTTGAGGTCCCTCTGGGGTATGAGGCTGGTTCTGGCTGTACCAGCAGGATGAGGTTCCTCTGGGGTATGAGGCTGGTTCTGGCTGTACCATCAGGGTGAGGTCCCTCTGGGGTATGAGGCTGGTTCTGGCTGTACCAGCAGGTTGAGGTTCCTCTGGGGTATGAGGCTGGTTCTGGCTGAACCAGCAGGGTGAGGTCCCTCTGGGGTATGAGGCTGGTTCTGGCTGTACCATCAGGGTGAGGGCCCTCTGGGGTATGAGGCTGGTTCTGGCTGTACCACCAGGGTGAGGTCCCTCTGGGGTATGAAGCTGGCTCCCTCTGGGTTATGAGGCTGGTTCTGGCTGTACCATCAGGGTGAGGGCCCTCTGGGGTATGAAGCTGGTTCTGGCTGTACCATAAGGGTGAGGTCCCTCTGGGGTATGAAGGTGGTTCTGGCTGTACCAGCAGGTTGAGGTTTCTCTGGGGTATGAAGCTGGGTCCCTCTGGGGTATGAGGCTGGTTCTGGCTGTACCATCAGGGTGAGGGCCCTCTGGGGTATGAAGCTGGTTCTGGCTGTACCATCAGGGTGAGGTCCCTCTGGGGTATGAGGCTGGTTCTGGCTGTACCAGCAGGGTGAGGTCCCTCTGGGGTATGAGGCTGGTTCTGGCTGTACCAGCAGGGTGAGGGCCCTCTGGGGTATGAGGCTGGTTCTGGCTGTACCAGCAGGTTGAGGTTCCTCTGGGGTATGAGGCTGGTTCTGGCTGTACCAGCAGGGTGAGGTCCCTCTGGGGTATGAGGCTGGTTCTGGCTGTACCATCAGGGTGAGGTCCCTCTGGGGTATGAAGCTGGGTCCCTCTGGGGTATGAGACTGGTTCTGGCTCTACCATCAGGGTGAGGTCCCAGCAGGTTGAGGTTCCTCTGGGGTATGAGGCTGGTTCTGGCTGTACCAGCAGGTTGAGGTTCCTCTGGGGTATGAGGCTGGTTCTGGCTGTACCATCAGGGTGAGGGCCCTCTGGGGTATGAGGCTGGTTCTGGCTGTACCAGCAGGTTGAGGTTCCTCTGGGGTATGAGGCTGGTTCTGGCTGTACCATCAGGGTGAGGGCCCTCTGGGGTATGAGGCTGGTTCTGGCTGTACCAGCAGGGTGAGGTCCCTCTGGGGTATGAGGCTGGTTCTGGCTGTACCATCAGGGTGAGGGCCCTCTGGGGTATGAGGCTGGTTCTGGCTGTACCAGCAGGTTGAGGTCCCTCTGGGGTATGAGGCTGGTTCTGGCTGTACCAGCAGGATGAGGTTCCTCTGGGGTATGAGGCTGGTTCTGGCTGTACCATCAGGGTGAGGTCCCTCTGGGGTATGAGGCTGGTTCTGGCTGTACCAGCAGGTTGAGGTTCCTCTGGGGTATGAGGCTGTTTCTGGCTGTACCAGCAGGTTGAGGTTCCTCTGGGGTATGAGGCTGGTTCTGGCTGAACCAGCAGGGTGAGGTCCCTCTGGGGTATGAGGCTGGTTCTGGCTGTACCATCAGGGTGAGGGCCCTCTGGGGTATGAGGCTGGTTCTGGCTGTACCACCAGGGTGAGGTCCCTCTGGGGTATGAAGCTGGCTCCCTCTGGGGTATGAGGCTGGTTCTGGCTGTACCATAAGGGTGAGGTCCCTCTGGGGTATGAAGGTGGTTCTGGCTGTACCAGCAGGTTGAGGTTTCTCTGGGGTATGAAGCTGGGTCCCTCTGGGGTATGAGGCTGGTTCTGGCTGTACCATCAGGGTGAGGGCCCTCTGGGGTATGAAGCTGGTTCTGGCTGTACCATCAGGGTGAGGTCCCTCTGGAGTATGAAGCTGGTTCTGGCTGTACCAGCAGGGTGAGGTCCCTCTGGGGTATGAGGCTGGTTCTGGCTGTACCAGCAGGGTGAGGGCCCTCTGGGGTATGAGGCTGGTTCTGGCTGTACCAGCAGGTTGAGGTTCCTCTGGGGTATGAGGCTGGTTCTGGCTGTACCACCAGGGTGAGGTCCCTCTGGGGTATGAAGCTGGCTCCCTCTGGGGTATGAGGCTGGTTCTGGCTGTACCATCAGGGTGAGGGCCCTCTGGAGTATGAAGCTGGTTCTGGCTGTACCATAAGGGTGAGGTCCCTCTGGGGTATGAAGGTGGTTCTGGCTGTACCAGCAGGTTGAGGTTTCTCTGGGGTATGAAGCTGGGTCCCTCTGGGGTATGAGGCTGGTTCTGGCTGTACCATCAGGGTGAGGGCCCTCTGGGGTATGAAGCTGGTTCTGGCTGTACCATCAGGGTGAGGTCCCTCTGGAGTATGAAGCTGGTTCTGGCTGTACCAGCAGGGTGAGGTCCCTCTGGGGTATGAGGCTGGTTCTGGCTGTACCAGCAGGGTGAGGGCCCTCTGGGGTATGAGGCTGGTTCTGGCTGTACCAGCAGGTTGAGGTTCCTCTGGGGTATGAGGCTGGTTCTGGCTGTACCAGCAGGGTGAGGTCCCTCTGGGGTATGAGGCTGGTTCTGGCTGTACCATCAGGGTGAGGTCCCTCTGGGGTATGAAGCTGGGTCCCTCTGGGGTATGAGACTGGTTCTGGCTCTACCATCAGGGTGAGGTCCCAGCAGGTTGAGGTTCCTCTGGGGTATGAGGCTGGTTCTGGCTGTACCATCAGGTTGAGGTCCCTCTGGGGTATGAGGCTGGTTCTGGCTGTACCAGCAGGTTGAGGTCCCTCTGGGGTATGAGGCGGGTTCTGGCTGTACCAGCAGGGTGAGGTCCCTCTGGGGTATGAGGCTGGTTCTGGCTGTACCAGCAGGGTGAGGTCCCTCTGGGGTATGAGGCTGGTTCTGGCTGTACCAGCAGGGTGAGGGCCCTCTGGGGTATGAGGCTGGTTCTGGCTGTACCAGCAGGGTGAGGTCCCTCTGGGGTATGAGGCTGGTTCTGGCTGTACCAGCAGGGTGAGGTCCCTCTGGGGTATGAGGCTGGTTCTGGCTGTACCAGCAGGGTGAGGTCCCTCTGGGGTATGAGGCTGGTTCTGGCTGTACCATCAGGGTGAGGTCCCTCTGGGGTATGAGGCTGGTTCTGGCTGTACCATCAGGGTGAGGTCCCTCTGGGGTATGAGGCTGGTTCTGGCTGTACCAGCAGGGTGAGGGCCCTCTGGGGTATGTGGCTGGTTCTGGCTGTACCAGCAGGTTGAGGTCCCTCTGGGGTATGAGGCTGGTTCTGGCTGTACCATCAGGGTGAGGGCCCTCTGGGGTATGAAGCTGGTTCTGGCTGTACCAGCAGGGTGAGGGCCCTCTGGGGTATGAGGCTGGTTCTGGCTGTACCATTAGGGTGAGGGCCCTCTGGGGTATGAGGCTGGTTCTGGCTGTACCATCAGGGTGAGGTCCCTCTGGGGTATGAAGCTGGGTCCCTCTGGGGTATGAGGCTGGTTCTGGCTGTACCATCAGGGTGAGGGCCCTCTGGGGTATGAGGCTGGTTCTGGCTGTACCATCAGGGTGAGGTCCCTCTGGGGTATGAAGCTGGGTCCCTCTGGGCTATGAGGCTGGTTCTGGCTGTACCATCAGGGTGAGGGCCCTCTGGGGTATGAAGGTGGTTCTGGCTGTACCAGCAGGCTGAGGTTCCTCTGGGGTATGAGGCTGGTTGTGGCTGTACCAGCAGGGTGAGGTCCCTCTGGGGTATGAGGCTGGTTCTGGCTGTACCATCAGGGTGAGGGCCCTCTGGGGTATGAGGCTGGTTCTGGCTGTACCAGCAGGGTGAGGTCCCTCTGGGGTATGAGGCTGGTTCTGGCTGTAGCAGCAGGGTGAGGTCCCTCTGGGGTATGAGGCTGGTTCTGGCTGTAGCAGCAGGGTGAGGTCCCTCTGGGGTATGAGGCTGGTTCTGGCTGTAGCAGCAGGGTGAGGGCCCTCTGGGGTATGAGGCTGGTTCTGGCTGTACCCGCAGGGTGAGGTCCCTCTGGGGTATGAGGCTGGTTCTGGCTGTACCAGCAGGTTGAGGTTCCTCTGGGGTATGAGGCTGGTTCTGGCTGTACCATCAGGGTGAGGGCCCTCTGGGGTATGAGGCTGGTTCTGGCTGTACCATCAGGGTGAGGTCCCTCTGGGGTATGAGGCTGGTTCTGGCTGTACCATCAGGGTGAGGGCCCTCTGGGGTATGAGGCTGGTTCTGGCTGTACCATCAGGGTGAGGGCCCTCTGGGGTGTGAGGCTGGTTCTGGCTGTACCAGCAGGGTGAGGTCCCTCTGGGGTATGAGGCTGGTTCTGGCTGTACCATCAGGGTGAGGGTCCTCTGGGGTATGAAGCTGGTTCTGGCTGTACCAGCAGGGTGAGGTCCCTCTGGGGTATGAGGCTGGTTCTGGCTGTACCAGCAGGGTGAGGGCCCTCTGGGGTATGAGGCTGGTTCTGGCTGTACCATCAGGGTGAGTTCCCTCTGGTGTATGAAGCTGGTTCTGGCTGTACCATCAGGGTGAGAGCCCTCTGGGGTATGAGGCTGGTTCTGGCTGTACCATCAGGGTGAGGTCCCTCTGGGGTATGAGGCTGGTTCTGGCTGTACCATCAGGGTGAGGGCCCTCTGGGGTATGAGGCTGGTTCTGGCTGTACCAGCAGGGTGAGGGCCCTCTGGGGTATGAAGCTGGTTCTGGCTGTACCATCGGGTTGAGGTCCCTCTGGGGTATGAGGCTGGTTCTGGCTGTACCAGCAGGGTGAGGTCCCTCTGGGGTATGAGGCTGGTTCTGGCTGTACCAGCAGGGTGAGGTCCTTCTGGGGTATGAGGCTGGTTCTGGCTGTACCATCAGGGTGAGGTCCCTCTTGGGTGTGAGGCTGGTTCTGGCTGTACCATCAGGGTGAGGGCCCTCTGGGGTATGAGGCTGGTTCTGGCTGTACCATCAGGGTGAGGTCCCTCTGGGGTATGAGGCTGGTTCTGGCTGTACCAGCAGGGTGAGGGTCCTCTGGGGTATGAGGCTGGTTCTGGCTGTACCATCAGGGTGAGGGCCCTCTGGGATATGAGGCTGGTTCTGGCTGTACCATCAGGGTGAGGTCCCTCTGGGGTATGAGGCTGGTTCTGGCTGTACCAGCAGGGTGAGGTCCCTCTGGGGTATGAGGCTAGTTCTGGCTGTACCATCAGGGTGAGGGCCCTCTGGGGTATGAGGCTGGTTCTGGCTGTACCAGCAGGGTGAGGTCCCTCTGGGGTATGAGGCTGGTTCTGGCTGTACCAGCAGGGTGAGGTCCCTCTGGGGTATGAGGCTGGTTCTGGCTGTACCAGCAGGGTGAGGGTCCTCTGGGGTATGAGGCTGGTTCTGGCTGTACCATCAGGCTGAGGTCCCTCTGGGGTGTGAGGCTGGTTCTGGCTGTACCATCAGGGTGAGGTTCCTCTGGGGTATGAGGCTGGTTCTGGCTGTACCAGCAGGGTGAGGTTCCTCTGGGGTGTGAGGCTGGTTCTGGCTGTACCATCAGGGTGAGGGTCCTCTGGGGTTTGAGGCTGGTTCTGGCTGTACCATCAGGGTGAGGGTCCACTGGGGTATGAAGCTGGTTCTGGCTGTACCAGCAGGTTGAGGTTCCTCTGGGGTATGAGGCTGGTTCTGGCTGTACCAGCAGGGTGAGGTCCCTCTGGGGTATGAGGCTGGTTCTGGCTGTACCATCAGGTGAGGGTCCCCTGGGGTATGAAGCTGGTTCTGGCTGTACCAGCAGGGTGAGGGCCCTCTGGGGTATGAGGCTGGTTCTGGCTGTACCATCAGGGTGAGGTCCCTCTGGGGTATGAGGCTGGTTCTGGCTGTACCATCAGGGTGAGGGCCCTCTGGGGTATGAGGCTGGTTCTGGCTGTACCATCAGGGTGAGGGCCCTCTGGGGTGTGAGGCTGGTTCTGGCTGTACCAGCAGGGTGAGGGCCCTCTGGGGTATGAGGCTGGTTCTGGCTGTACCATCAGGGTGAGGTCCCTCTGGGGTATGAGGCTGGTTCTGGCTGTACCATCAGGCTGAGGTCCCTCTGGGGTATGAGGCTGGTTCTGGCTGTACCATCAGGGTGAGGTCCCTCTGGGGTATGAGGCTGGTTCTGGCTGTACCATCAGGGTGAGGTTCCTCTGGGGTATGAGGCTGGTTCTGGCTGTACCATCAGGGTGAGGTTCCTCTGGGGTATGAGGCTGGTTCTGGCTGTACCATCAGGGTGAGGGTCCTCTGGGGTTTGAGGCTGGTTCTGGCTGTACCATCAGGGTGATGGTCCACTGGGGTTTGAGGCTGGTTCTGGCTGTACCAGCAGGTTGAGGTTCCTCTGGGGTATGAGGCTGGCTCTGGCTGTACCATCAGGGTGAGGTCCCTCTGGGGTATGAAGCTGGTTCTGGCTGTACCAGCAGGGTGAGGGCCCTCTGGGGTATGGGGCTGGTTCTGGCTGTACCATCAGGTTGAGGTCCCTCTGGGGTATGAGGCTGGTTCTGGCTGTACCATCAGGTTGAGGTCCCTCTGGGGTATGAGGCTGGTTCTGGCTCTACCATCAGGGTGAGGGCCCTCTGGGGTATGAGGCTGGTTCTGGCTGTACCATCAGGGTGAGGGCCCTCTGGGATATGAGGCTGGTTCTGGCTGTACCATCAGGGTGAGGGTCCTCTGGGGTATGAGGCTGGTTCTGGCTGTACCAGCAGGGTGAGGTCCCTCTGGGGTATGAGGCTGGGGTATGAGGCTGGTTCTGGCTGTACCAGCAGGGTGAGGTCCCTCTGGGGTATGAGGCTGGTTCTGGCTGTACCAGCAGGGTGAGGTCCCTCTGGGGTATGAGGCTGGTTCTGGCTGTACCAGCAGGGTGAGGTCCCTCTGGGGTATGAGGCTGGTTCTGGCTGTACCAGCAGGGTGAGGTCCCTCTGGGGTATGAGGCTGGTTCTGGCTGTACCAGCAGGGTGAGGTCCCTCTGGGGTATGAGGCTGGTTCTGGCTGTACCCGCAGGGTGAGGTCCCTCTGGGGTATGAGGCTGGTTCTGGCTGTACCATCAGGGTGAGGTTCCTCTGGGGTATGAGGCTGGTTCTGGCTGTACCATCAGGGTGAGTTTCCTCTGGGGTATGAGGCTGGTTCTGGCTGTACCATCAGGGTGAGGTTCCTCTGGGGTATGAGGCTGGTTCTGGCTGTACCAGCAGGGTGAGGTCCCTCTGGGGTGTGAGGCTGGTTCTGGCTGTACCAGCAGGTTGAGGTCCCTCTGGGGTATGAGGCTGGTTCTGGCTGTACCATCAGGTTGAGGTTCCTCTGGGGTATGAGGCTGGTTCTGGCTGTACCATCAGGGTGAGGTCCCTCTGGGGTATGAGGCTGGTTCTGGCTGTACCATCAGGGTGAGGGCCCTCTGGGGTATGAGGCTGGTTCTGGCTGTACCAGCAGGTTGAGGTTCCTCTGGGGTATGAGGCTGGTTCTGGCTGTACCATCAGGGTGAGGGCCCTCTGGGGTATGAGGCTGGTTCTGGCTGTACCAGCAGGGTGAGGTCCCTCTGGGGTATGAGGCTGGTTCTGGCTGTACCATCAGGGTGAGGGCCCTCTGGGGTATGAGGCTGGTTCTGGCTGTACCAGCAGGGTGAGGTCCCTCTGGGGTATGAGGCTGGTTCTGGCTGTACCATCAGGGTGAGGGCCCTCTGGGGTATGAGGCTGGTTCTGGCTGTACCAGCAGGTTGAGGTCCCTCTGGGGTATGAGGCTGGTTCTGGCTGTACCAGCAGGTTGAGGTTCCTCTGGGGTATGAGGCTGGTTCTGGCTGTACCAGCAGGGTGAGGTCCCTCTGGGGTATGAGGCTGGTTCTGGCTGTACCAGCAGGTTGAGGTTCCTCTGGGGTATGAGGCTGTTTCTGGCTGTACCAGCAGGTTGAGGTTCCTCTGGGGTATGAGGCTGGTTCTGGCTGAACCAGCAGGGTGAGGTCCCTCTGGGGTATGAGGCTGGTTCTGGCTGTACCATCAGGGTGAGGGCCCTCTGGGGTATGAGGCTGGTTCTGGCTGTACCATCAGGGTGAGGGCCCTCTGGGGTATGAGGCTGGTTCTGGCTGTACCACCAGGGTGAGGTCCCTCTGGGGTATGAATCTGGCTCCCTCTGGGGTATGAGGCTGGTTCTGGCTGTACCATCAGGGTGAGGGCCCTCTGGGGTATGAAGCTGGTTCTGGCTGTACCATAAGGCTGAGGTCCCTCTGGGGTATGAAGGTGGTTCTGGCTGTACCAGCAGGTTGAGGTTTCTCTGGGGTATGAAGCTGGGTCCCTCTGGGGTATGAGGCTGGTTCTGGCTGTACCATCAGGGTGAGGGCCCTTTGGGGTATAAAGCTGGTTCTGGCTGTACCATCAGGGTGAGGTCCCTCTGGGGTATGAGGCTGGTTCTGGCTGTACCAGCAGGGTGAGGTCCCTCTGGGGTATGAGGCTGGTTCTGGCTGTACCAGCAGGGTGAGGGCCCTCTGGGGTATGAGGCTGGTTCTGGCTGTACCAGCAGGGTGAGGGCCCTCTGGGGTATGAGGCTGGTTCTGGCTGTACCAGCAGGGTGAGGTCCCTCTGGGGTATGAGGCTGGTTCTGGCTGTACCATCAGGGTGAGGTCCCTCTGGGGTATGAAGCTGGGTCCCTCTGGGGTATGAGACTGGTTCTGGCTCTACCATCAGGGTGAGGTCCCAGCAGGTTGAGGTTCCTCTGGGGTATGAGGCTGGTTCTGGCTGTACCATCAGGTTGAGGTCCCTCTGGGGTATGAGGCTGGTTCTGGCTGTACCAGCAAGTTGAGGTCCCTCTGGGGTATGAGGCTGGTTCTGGCTGTACCAGCAGGGTGAGGTCCCTCTGGGGTATGAGGCTGGTTCTGGCTGTACCAGCAGGGTGAGGTACCTCTGGGGTATGAGGCTGGTTCTGGCTGTACCAGCAGGGTGAGGGCCCTCTGGGGTATGAGGCTGGTTCTGGCTGTACCAGCAGGGTGAGGTCCCTCTGGGGTATGAGGCTGGTTCTGGCTGTACCAGCAGGGTGAGGTCCCTCTGGGGTATGAGGCTGGTTCTGGCTGTACCAGCAGGGTGAGGTCCCTCTGGGGTATGAGGCTGGTTCTGGCTGTACCATCAGGGTGAGGTCCCTCTGGGGTATGAGGCTGGTTCTGGCTGTACCAGCAGGGTGAGGGCCCTCTGGGGTATGAGGCTGGTTCTGGCTGTACCATCAGGGTGAGGGCCCTCTGGGGTATGTGGCTGGTTCTGGCTGTACCAGCAGGTTGAGGTCCCTCTGGGGTATGAGGCTGGTTCTGGCTGTACCATCAGGGTGAGGGCCCTCTGGGGTATGAAGCTGGTTCTGGCTGTACCAGCAGGGTGAGGGCCCTCTGGGGTATGAGGCTGGTTCTGGCTGTACCATTAGGGTGAGGGCCCTCCGGGGTATGAGGCTGGTTCTGGCTGTACCATCAGGGTGAGGTCCCTCTGGGGTATGAAGCTGGGTCCCTCTGGGGTATGAGGCTGGTTCTGGCTGTACCATCAGGGTGAGGGCCCTCTGGGGTATGAGGCTGGTTCTGGCTGTACCATCAGGGTGAGGTCCCTCTGGGGTATGAAGCTGGGTCCCTCTGGGCTATGAGGCTGGTTCTGGCTGTACCATCAGGGTGAGGGCCCTCTGGGGTATGAAGCTGGTTCTGGCTGTACCATCAGGGTGAGGTCCCTCTGGGGTATGAAGGTGGTTCTGGCTGTACCAGCAGGCTGAGGTTCCTCTGGGGTATGAGGCTGGTTGTGGCTGTACCAGCAGGGTGAGGTCCCTCTGGGGTATGAGGCTGGTTCTGGCTGTACCATCAGGGTGAGGGCCCTCTGGGGTATGAGGCTGGTTCTGGCTGTACCAGCAGGGTGAGGTCCCTCTGGGGTATGAGGCTGGTTCTGGCTGTACCAGCAGGGTGAGGTCCCTCTGGGGTATGAGGCTGGTTCTGGCTGTACCCGCAGGGTGAGGTCCCTCTGGGGTATGAGGCTGGTTCTGGCTGTACCCGCAGGGTGAGGTCCCTCTGGGGTATGAGGCTGGTTCTGGCTGTACCAGCAGGTTGAGGTTCCTCTGGGGTATGAGGCTGGTTCTGGCTGTACCATCAGGGTGAGGTCCCTCTGGGGTATGAGGCTGGTTCTGGCTGTAGCAGCAGGGTGAGGTCCCTCTGGGGTATGAGGCTGGTTCTGGCTGTACCATCAGGGTGAGGTACCTCTGGGGTATGAGGCTGGTTCTGGCTGTACCAGCAGGGTGAGGGCCCTCTGGGGTATGAAGCTGGGTCCCTCTGGGGTATGAGGCTGGTTCTGGCTGTACCAGCAGGTTGAGGTCCCTCTGGGGTATGAGGCTGGTTCTGGCTGTACCAGCAGGTTGAGGTTCCTCTGGGGTATGAGGCTGGTTCTGGCTGTACCAGCAGGTTGAGGTTCCTCTGGGGTGAGAGGCTGGTTCTGGCTGTACCATCAGGGTGAGGTTCCTCTGGGGTATGAGGCTGGTTCTGGCTGTACCAGCAGGTTGAGGTTCCTCTGGGGTATGAAGCTGGTTCTGGCTGTACCATCAGGGTGAGGTTCCTCTGGGGTATGAGGCTGGTTCTGGCTGTACCATCAGGGTGAGGTTCCTATGGGGTGTGAGGCTGGTTCTGGCTGTACCAGCAGGCTGAGGTCCCTCTTGGGTGTGAGGCTGGTTCTGGCTGTACCATCAGGGTGAGGGCCCTCTGGGGTATGAGGCTGGTTCTGGCTGTACCAGCAGGGTGAGGTCCCTCTGGGGTGTGAGGCTGGTTCTGGCTGTACCATCAGGGTGACGTCCCTTTGGGGTATGAGGCTGGTTCTGGCTGTACCATCAGGGTGAGGGTCCTCTGGGGTATGAGGCTGGTTCTGGCTGTACCAGCAGGTTGAGGTCCCTCTGGGGTGTGAGGCTGGTTCTGGCTGTACCAGTAGGTTGAGGTCCCTCTGGGGTATGAGGCTGGTTCTGGCTGTACCAGCAGGGTGAGGGCCCTCTGGGGTATGAGGCTGGTTCTGGCTGTACCATCAGGGTGAGGTCCCTCTGGGGTATGAGGCTGGTTCTGGCTGTACCAGTAGGTTGAGGTCCCTCTGGGGTATGAAGCTGGTTCTGGCTGTACCATCAGGGTGAGGTCCCTCTGGGGTATGAGGCTGGTTCTGGCTGTACCATCAGGTTGAGGGCCCTCTGGGGTATGAGGCTGGTTCTGGCTGTACCAGCAGGTTGAGGTAACTTTGCGGCTCATTGTAGTTATTGCATGTACCAGCAGCCTGAGACGACAGCCGTACATTGGGTTCATGGTCAGCCATGGCTGTGCCAGTAGGTTGAGGTCCCTCTGGGGTATGAGGTTGGTCATAGCTGTGCCAGTAGGTTGAGGTCCCTCTGGGGTATAAGGTTGGTCATAGCTGTGCCAGTAGGTTGAGGTCCCTCTGGGGTACAAGGTTGGTCATAGCTGTGCCAGTAGGTTGAGGTCCCTTTGAGGTATAAGGTTGGTCATAGCTGTGCCAGTAGGTTGAGGTCCCTCTGGGGTACAAGGTTGGTCATAGCTGTGCCAGTAGGTTGAGGTCCCTTTGAGGTATAAGGTTGGTCATAGCTGTGCCAGTAAGTTGAGGTTTCTGTGGGTCGGGAGGTTTATCATGGCTGCTTTCTTCATTGAGCAGTATCATAGTTTGGAAGTGTTCTGACAATGTTACTACTACTCTTGACCCTTATTCGGCCACGTTGTCACCTACTACTCTGTCCCATAATTAGCTATAGAGCTTAAAATGGGAGTGCAGGAGGCGGATGACCCCTCTTATCTCCTGCTATTTATGTAGTCCTTGTGCGGAGGCATCTGTCACATCCTGGCAGAGGGTCCCCGTATAATCTGCCAGTATTATTATTATTAGGTGCCAATATCTCAGGAGATGCTTGGTGAAATATCCTGTGCATCACAGTGGAAAGCGGAGTGTACAACAGTATATACCAATCAGTACATTCCTCGGTGTATATTCTGGTAATCTCCTGCGGATACTGCAGTGCGCTCCGGTAGGTGTCCCCGTACATTGGGTCGGATACTGCAGTGCCCTCCGGTAGGTGTCCCGGTACATTGGGTCGGATACTGCAGTGCGCTCCGGTAGGTGTTCCCGTACATTGGGTCGGATACTGCAGTGCGCTCCGGCAGATGTCCCCGTACATTGGGTCGGATACTGCAGTGCGCTCCGGTAGGTGTCCCCGTACATTGGGTCGGATACTGCAGTGCGCTCCGGTAGGTGTCCCCGTACATTGGGTCGGATACTGCAGTGCGCTCCGGTAGTTGTCCCCGTACATTGGGTCGGATACTGCAGTGCGCTCCGGTAGTTGTCCCCGTACATTGGGTCGGATACTGCAGTGCGCTCCGGTAGGTGTCCCGGTACATTGGGTCGGATACTGCAGTGCGCTCCGGTAGTTGTCCCCGTACATTGGGTCGGATACTGCAGTGCGCTCCGGTAGTTGTCCCCGTACATTGGGTCGGATACTGCAGTGCGCTCCGGTAGGTGTCCCGGTACATTGGGTCGGATACTGCAGTGCGCTCCGGTAGGTGTCCCGGTACATTGGGTCGGATACTGCAGTGCGCTCCGGTAGTTGTCCCCGTACATTGGGTCGGATACTGCAGTGCGCTCCGGTAGTTGTCCCCGTACATTGGGTCGGATACTGCAGTGCGCTCCGGTAGATGTTCCCGTGCATTGGGTCGGATACTGCAGTGCGCTCCGGTAGGTGTCCCCGTACATTGGGTCGGATACTGCAGTGCGCTCCGGTAGGTGTCCCCGTACATTGGGTCGGATACTGCAGTGCGCTCCGGTAGTTGTCCCCGTACATTGGGTCGGATACTGCAGTGCGCTCCGGTAGATGTCCCCGTACATTGGGTCGGATACTGCAGTGCGCTCCGGTAGGTGTCCCCGTACATTGGATCGGATACTGCAGTGCGCTCCGGTAGGTGTCCCCGTACATTGGATCGGATACTGCAGTGCCCTCCGGTAGGTGTTCCCATACATTGGGTCGGATACTGCAGTGCGCTCCGGTAGATGTCCCCGTACATTGGGTCGGATACTGCAGTGCGCTCCGGTAGGTGTCCCTGTACATTGGGTCGGATACTGCAGTGCGCTCCGGTAGTTGTCCCCGTACATTGGGTCGGATACTGCAGTGCGCTCCGGTAGGTGTCCCTGTACATTGGGTCGGATACTGCAGTGCGCTCCGGTAGATGTCCCCGTACATTGGGTCGGATACTGCAGTGCGCTCCGGTAGTTGTCCCCGTACATTGGGTCGGATACTACAGTGCGCTCCGGTAGGTGTTCCCGTACATTGGGTCGGATACTGCAGTGCGCTCCGGTAGGTGTCCCCGTACATTGGGTCGGATACTGCAGTGCGCTCCGGTAGTTGTCCCCGTACATTGGGTCGGATACTGCAGTGCGCTCCGGTAGGTGTCCCCGTACATTGGGTCGGATACTGCAGTGCGTTGCCTCTCCATTAAATGAATTTTTCATTTGGAAGCTAAAAATAAGTGAGTGGAGGCTTTTGTCCCTGCGGCTGATGTTATCGGGCCCCGGCCTTGGGTGGAGGTCATGAAGAGACGACCACAGGACGAGGAACCTTCTACAGCAGAACATTATGGAAAGTTTGATGAAGCAATAAATTGATTTCTTTACATGGAAATAGCTGCAGGGTCCAGAGTTACCGAATGCAGAGCGGCCAGAGCGTCCCCTCATTATCCTATAACTGATCATTGTTACATCAGCGTCACCAATATGTGGTATAAAGGAAATTAGAGCAGCACTCATAGGTCAATCACTGGGCAAGTCCTCAAAAGCATAATAACTTCATAGAGAGGGCAAAACTACTATAATACTGCCCCCTATGTACAGGAATATAACTACTATAATACTGCCCCCTATGTACAGGAATATAACTACTATAATACTGCCCCCTATGTACAGGGATATAACTGCTATAATACTGCCCCCTATGTACAAGAATATAACTGCTATAATACTGCCCCCTATGTACAGGAATATAACTACTATAATACTGCCCCCTATGTACAGGAATATAACTACTATAATACTGCCCCCTATGTACAGGGATATAACTGCTATAATACTGCCCCCTATGTACAAGAATATAACTACTATAATACTGCCCCCTATGTACAGGAATATAACTACTATAATACTGCCCCCTATGTACAGGAATATAACTACTATAATACTGCTCCCTATGTACAGGAATATAACTACTATAGTACTGCCCCCTATGTACAGGAATATAACTACTATAGTACTGCCCCCTATGTACAGGAACATAACTACTATAATACTGCCCCCTATGTACAGGGATATAACTACTATAATACTGCCCCCTATGTACAGGGATATAACTACTATAATACTGCCCCCTATGTACAGGAACATAACTACTATAATACTGCCCCCTATGTACAGGAATATAACTACTATAATACTGCCCCCTATGTACAGGAATATAACTACTATAATACTGCCCCTATGTACAAGAATATAACTACTATAATACTGCCTCCTATGTACAGGAATATAACTACTATAATACTGCCCCCTATGTACAGGAATATAACTACTATAATACTGCCCCCTATGTACAGGAATATAACTCCTATAATACTGCCCCCTATCTACAAGAATATAACTCCTATAATACTGCCCCCTATGTACAGGGATATAACTACTATAATACTGCCCCCTATGTACAGGGATATAACTACTATAATACTGCCCCCTATGTACAGGGATATAACTACTATAATACTGCCCCCTATGTACAGGGATATAACTACTATAATACTGCCCCCTATGTACAGGGATATAACTACTATAATACTGCCCCCTATGTACAGGAATATAACTACTATAATACTGCCCCCTATCTACAAGAATATAACTCCTATAATACTGCCCCCTATGTACAGGAATATAACTACTATAATACTGCCCCCTATCTACAAGAATATAACTACTATAATACTGCCCCCTATCTACAAGAATATAACTCCTATAATACTGCCCCCTATGTACAGGAATATAACTACTATAATACTGCCCCCTATCTACAAGAATATAACTACTATAATACTGCCCCCTATGTACAGGGATATAACTACTATAATACTGCCCCCTATGTACCGGGATATAACTACTATAATACTGCCCCCTATGTACAGGGATATAACTACTATAATACTGCCCCCTATGTACAGGAATATAACTACTATAATACTGCCCCCTATGTACAGGGATATAACTACTATAATACTGCCCCCTATCTACAGGAATATAACTACTATAATACTGCCCCCTATGTACAGGAATATAACTACTATAATACTGCCCCTTATCTACAGGAATATAACTACTATAATACTGCCCCCTATGTACAGGAATATAACAACTATAATACTGCCCCCTATGTACAGGAATATAACTACTATAATACTGCCCCCTATGTACAGGAATATAACTACTATAATACTGCCCCCTATGTACAGGAATATAACTACTATAATACTGCCCCCTATGTACAGGAATATAACTACTATAATACTGCCCCCTATGTACAGGAATATAACTACTATAATACCGCCTCCTATGTACAGGGATATAACTACTATAATTCTGCCCCCTATGTACAAGAATATAACTACTATAATACCGCCTCCTATGTACAGGGATATAACTACTATAATACCGCCCCCTATGTACAGGGATATAACTACTATAATCCTGCCCCCTATGTACAAGAATATTACTATAATACTGCCCCCTGTGAACAGGAATATAACTACTATATTACTGCCCCCTATGTACAGGGATATAACTACTATAATACTGCCCCCTATGTACAAGAATATAACTACTATAATACTGCCCCCTGTGTACAGGAATATAACTACTATATTACTGCCCCCTGTGTACAGGAATATAACTACTATAATACTGCCCCCTATGTACAGGAATATAACTACTATAATACTGCCCCCTATGTACAAGAATACAACTACTATAATACTGCTCCCTATGTACAGGAATACAACTACTATAATACTGCTCCCTATGTACAGGAATACAACTACTATAATACTGCCCCCTATGTACAGGAATACAACTACTATAATACTGCCACCTATGTACAGGAATACAACTACTATAATACTGCCCCCTATGTACAAGAATATAACTACTATAATACTGCCCCCTATGTACAAGAATATAACTACTATAATACTGCCCCCTATGTACAGGAATATAACTACTATAATACTGCCCCCTATCTACAAGAATATAACTACTATAATACTGCCCCCTATGTACAGGAATATAACTACTATAATACTGCCCCCTATATACAAGAATATAACTCCTATAATACTGCCCCCTATGTACAGGGATATAACTCCTATAATACTGCCCCCTATGTACAGGGATATAACTACTATAATACTGCCCCCTATGTACAAGAATATAACTACTATAATACTGCCCCCTATGTACAGGAATATAACTACTATAATACTGCCCCCTATGTACAGGAATATAACTACTATAATACTGCCCCCTATGTACCGGGATATAACTACTATAATACTGCCCCCTATGTACAAGAATATAACTACTATAATACTGCCCCCTATGTACAGGAATATAACTACTATAATACTGCCCCCTATGTACCGGGATATAACTACTATAATACTGCCCCCTATGTACAGGAATACAACTACTATAATACTGCCCCCTATGTACAAGAATATAACTACTATAATACTGCCCCCTATGTACAGGAATATAACTACTATAATACTGCCCCCTATGTACAGGAATATAACTACTATAATACTGCCCCCTATGTACAGGAATATAACTACTATAATACTGCCCCCTATGTACAGGAATATAACTACTATAAAACTGTCTCCTATGTACAAGAATATAACTACTATAATACTGCCTCCTATGTACAGGAATATAACTACTATAATACTGCCCCCTATGTACAGGAATATAACTACTATAATACTGCCCCCTATGTACCGGGATATAACTACTATAATACTGCCCCCTATGTACAAGAATATAACTACTATAATACTGCCCCCTATGTACCGGGATATAACTACTATAATACTGCCCCCTATGTACAGGAATACAACTACTATAATACTGCCCCCTATGTACAGGAATACAACTACTATAATACTGCCCCCTATGTACAAGAATATAACTACTATAATACTGCCCCCTATGTACAAGAATATAACTACTATAATACTGCCCCCTATGTACAGGGATATAACTACTATAATACTGCCCCCTATGTACAAGAATATAACTACTATAATACTGCCCCCTATGTACAAGAATATAACTACTATAATACTGCCCCCTATGTACAGGGATATAACTACTATAATACTGCCCCCTATGTACAAGAATATAACTACTATAATACTGCCCCCTATGTACAGGAATATAACTACTATAATACTGCCCCCTATGTACAAGAATATAACTACTATAATACTGCCCCCTATGTACAGGAATATAACTACTATAATACTACCCCCCATGGTTTGGACAGACTGTTGCTCTGATATAGATCAGGGTGCGGAGAATGGGGACAGACAACACAGATGGAGAACCATAGAAAAGTTTATTGGTGTTTGGCAGCTGGAGGCAGGATCTCTGGGTAATATCCGTTGTGCATCAATACAAAGAAAACATTACAAACAGCCCTTGTTTTAGGTGGGGGAAAAAAGGGTCTTCTAGCCCCCCCCCCCCCCCCAGCTCCATCAGAAGTAACAGAGGACCCTCCGGTCATGATCTGCCAGCACACGCACCAAGCTACAGGGCAGCCGCCCAGAGTCCTCGCTCCTCATGCAACACATCCTCCAACATTTCAGAAGAGGGCCACACCTCAAGAAGAGGGCCACGCCTCCAGAAGAGGCCCACATCCGCAGCATTCCCAGAAGACCAGGAAACTATACCTAGAGAAAGTCAACCAAGTCTAGACAATGGTCAACGATAAGTCCCTGCCACACCACGCACAGCAAGCAACGGCCATACCACGTCAGGAGGAAGCCATTGTAGGGAGATGATGGAAGCCTGATGGACGCTCATCACCTCATGTCATTGTAAGTGTTCTCTCAGGAACTTAGGACCATCAACCCAAGCAATCTGACCCTTCAGGTCACCAGTCACAAGCGTCTAATGACAAGCTTACATGTACAGGACATCCCATCCGGGGCAGAGCCGTGCAAGATGAACCCTAGTCCAGTGGATCAGCGTCCATGGACACCCCTGAGGTTTTATACCATTACATCCATGGTGGCAGCCATTGTACAGAGGAGAGAGGTAGAGGTTACACAATCCAGGACAAGAGGAGCATCTGCCGATTACTGGGGGTGGAGGGCAGATGAACTGGCCCTAAAAAGTGGCAACTATTTTTATTACCTGGAACAATTTTGTACAAAAGTCCTAGACAAAGCCAAGGAGCAGGAGGGGCCATTAGGGAAACCATGCTGCCCCACACATTCTGACTATAGGTAGTGTATGACATGCAGGATGGACCATACCATTCACTAGATCATACCATTTATAGACAGATGGGGGGGGTCATGCCAGACTGGAAGAGCTGGGGGGGGGGGGGGGAGGAGGTCTGTCAGATACTACAGCAACAGGATCCCAATTGCCAAGTCTCCATTGGGTCGGTAAAGGCACAAAGGTCGTGAAGCAGGTCGGTGTGGTTTTTTTGCAGGTCGGGTTTTGTGCTGTAAACATGTGAGAATAGTTGTCACAGAAAAGTCTCCCTTGGCTCGCTGTGACCAGGACACAGAACGTGGCTGTGGTTTTGGCATCTTGGGTGAAGGAGCGAGGTCGGTAGGCATAAATCAAGAATAAAAAAAGTCTCTCGTTTCTCTTCCATGCTGGAAGTTAGGCGTCTGGTGAGAGTTGTAGCGTCCTATACATCTCGTACAACGTGTGGAGGATAAAGGTCATTGGACGTGAGGGCCAGAGCAGCCTCCGAGACACCACATCTCCGAAACATTTACATCCATTGTCTGACGTTCGCTAGCATAGTCCGACCTCCAGCAGGCAACTGGAGGCTAGACGGTGTTATCGAGCAGCCACCATGCTACTAGGCTGGACCATCCAGAAAGGTACATGGTGATGGAGAATCACATCTCAAGGCAACACCGGGAAGATGTAAACTTTGTGTAGCCAATCTCATCCAGAAACCAATACTGAAAACAAGATTCACAGAGACCCCACCCTCTGGAGACCTACACCGGTTCTAGAGTCCTACGTCACTCCAACATTTACATTATAAGAGGATAGTAATCACAAGGGATCACCGTGTAGGTCCATACTCCAGCACCCCTCACAGTGGTACCATATTATGTACTAACCCGTCATCGTGAACCCCCCCACATCATGGTGATCACATATGATCCTAATTATGAGGCACATCAAGCATTATTAACCAGCGAGGTTCCCCCATGCTATGACCAGTGTCTAACATGGTGAATGTGTCTTGTCCCTGTGGGTTTGGTGCCCAAATACCATGAAATGTAAGACCAAGAAACTAATACTGAAACCTCCCCATCGTGTGCAAGTGAGAATCATGTAATACTGAAAGGACCCTAAAGTGCATGCACATGCGTGTAACACAGCTACCTACATGCATGTCACGGGAGAAATAGGACATGTGTAACAGAATAGGAATGGCCCCACCATGTGAGTGACGTCACCTGTGCTACGTAACACTGTGGCAGAAGACATGTCGGCCTCCATCCCGAGTACCAGATGTTCTGCTCTATGGGGCAGCCGGATGTGGCTCCTCGCTAATCGAGAAAGAACCGACTCGTAACGCAACACAAAGTATCTCTCCACCGCAAGTTACTGCAGGAACCAAGAGGGGGTTAGGATTTTAGGACAGTGGCCTCTTCAGGTTTGGACGATCCCAAGTGGTTATAGTGGCCATCAGGCTTGAGGGGCCACGTAGTGCAAGAACATTTAAGAAAATGAGCTTGGACCCTCCCCCCCCCCTCCAGCGGAGAAGGCGGAGGACCCCCCCCCCCTCCAGCTGAGAAGGCGCAGGACCCCCCCCCCCTCCAGCTGAGAAGGCGCAGGCCCCCCCCCCTCCAGCTGAGAAGGCGCAGGACCCCCCCCCTCCAGCTGAGAAGGCGCAGGACCCCCCCCCCCCTCCAGTGGAGAAGGCGGAGAACCCCTCCCTCCAGCTGAGAAGGCGCAGAACCCCCCCCCCCTCCAGCTGAGAAGGCGCAGAACCCCCCCCCCTCCAGCTGAGAAGGCGCAGCCCCCCCCCCCCTCCAGCTGAAAAGGCGCAGGCCCCCCCCCCCTCCAGCTGAGAAGGCGCAGGACCCCCCCCCCTCCAGTAGAGAAGGCGGAGAACCCCTCCCTCCAGCTGAGAAGGCGCAGAACCCCCCCCCTCCAGCTGAGAAGGCGCAGGACCCCCCCCCCCTCCAGCTGAGAAGGCGCAGGACCCCCCCCCCCCTCCAGCTGAGAAGGCGCAGGACCCCCCCCCCTCCAGCTGAGAAGGCGCAGGACCCCCCCCTCCAGCTGAGAAGGCGCAGGACCCACCCACCCCCTCCAGCTGAGAAGGCGCAGGACCCCCCTCCCCTCCAGCTGAGAAGGCGCAGGACCCCCCCCCCCCCCTCCAGCTGAGAAGGCGCAGGACCCCCCCCCCCCTCCAGCTGAGAAGGCGCAGGACCCACCCACCCCCTCCAGCTGAGAAGGCGCAGGACCCCCCTCCCCTCCAGCTGAGAAGGCGCAGGACACCCCCTCCCCTCCAGCTGAGAAGGCGCAGGACACCCCCTCCCCTCCAGCTGAGAAGGCGCAGGACCCACCCCTCCACCGGAGAAGGCGCAGGACCCACCCCTCCACCGGAGAAGGCGCAGGACCACCCTCCACCGGAGAAGGGGCAGGACCACCCTCCACCGGAGAAGGGGCAGGACCCTCCAGTCTCACGACACAGACGACGAGCTTGGTGGTCGCCAGAAACACCACTTGTTCTTGCTGTGCTGCTTACGGATGAGTTCCTCTTCGCGCTCTCGCTCCTTCTTGCAGCGCAGGTAGCGGTCTTCCTCCTTCAGGTACCACACTGGGGGCCAGCGATAACGCTCAAAGTGGCTCTTGTTATCTGGGGAGAAAAGAGTCAAGACTTTGTCATAGGGAGCCATTGAAAGCAGGTGCCATGTTCTCCGAGCACCACAGTCACCTAGTGACATGTACTTCATCTCTCGGGGAAACTTGCGGCACACAGCATTGTAGTTGGTGCAGATGTAATGGAGGCACCAGGTTGTCAGCTGCTTGGCATTGTGGAACTAGGAGAGAAAAGAACATGGGAACTGTCAGGATACTAACCGAATACACCTCGCCCCACAGGACCTCACCCAAAGCATACGCCTCCTCTGAGGGGCTCACCTGTGCTATTTCCAGGTACAGTAGGACCTGTCCGTCTATGTCTGCTCCCTGCACATAGGACTTCAGGAGCTCATCCACAGCGTGTTGTTCTAAAACAGAAACATGTGACACATCCTCAGCATGTGACTATGGGGAGGGAGCCATGTGACTATGGGGAGGGAGCCATGTGACTATGGGGAGGGAGCCCAACTGGGTGCAAGGGGAACCATTGATCATGACTGGAGGACACATTCATCCTCTGTGGAGGACACAACATGTCAGCGAGACCGGATGGTGGCACATCACACTAGACGTCAGGATAGGGACCTCAGAACCTCGGTGTCCTATAGAAGGACTGTGTGTATGAGCCCCCTCCTGGGAGGTGCTATTGGGGGCTGCTCACCAGTCAGAGCCTGCAGATGTGGAAGACACAGGCGGTTACTCAGGATGAGGAGCTCCGTGCAGTCCAGTTCAGGTCGCGGAGAGAATTGACCCAGATACAAATACTCCAAAACAGCCTTCAGGCAAGTAGACGAGGTACCCGGCAGAGACACCTGCAAGATGGACAAGAGCGGCCATGATTATTCGGAGGCAGGCGCTGCCCTGTAAAGTCTAACACCCCGACTACAAAAGTCATCGCAAAAAAAACCTGACTACACCTTCCCTGCAGAACCGGCCGCTGACTGCATCTCTGTGCTGCCAAAGTGTGGAGGACCTCATACAGTACAACGCAGCGGAGTGCTAGTGAGGGCTGCAGCTTTGGATGTGAATAGAGTAGAAACCATCAGGTCAAGATACATGAAGCAAGGTATGAGCAGATAATGGGGCACATTTACTAAGGACTCGCGGATGGCACTTTCGTCGGACAGTCCGTGGTTTTTGGGATTTGTGCAGCTTTGACAGGTATTCAACAGGGGTTTGCGCTGGGATTGTGTCACTGCTGTGCTGCTTCCATGCGACAGAAATCGGGGGCCGGCCGTAGGACAATCTGACTGATCCAGACTGAGCGCGGGACAATGTCGCAAGAAAATGCACTTACATGCACCAGGAAGAAGAAGGTGAACTCCAGGGACCTGAGCGGGGAAGTGACACATGCTGGATATCGGGGAGAGGATCTTAGTGACTCCCCGCACAGCGCATTATACACGGACAATGCACTTACATGCACCAGGAAGAAGAAGGTGAACTCCAGGGACCTGAGCGGGGAAGCGACACATGCAGGATATCGGGCGCAGGATCTTAGTGACTCCCAGCACAGCGCATTATACACGGACAATGCACTTACATGCACCGGGAAGAAGAAGGTGAACTCCGGGGACCTGAGCGGGGAAGTGACACATGCAGGATATCGGGGGCAGGATCTTAGTGACTCCCCGCACAGCGCATTATACACGGACAATGCACTTACATGCACCAGGAAGAAGAAGGTGAACTCCGGGGACCTGAGCGGGGAAGCGACACATGCAGGATATCGGGCGCAGGATCTTAGTGACTCCCCGCACAGCGCATTATACACGGACAATGCACTTACATGCACCAGGAAGAAGAAGGGGAACTCCAGGGACCTGAGCGGGGAAGTAACACATGCAGGATATCGGGCGCAGGATCTTAGTGACTCCCAGCACAGCGCATTATACACAGACAATGCACTTACATGCACCAGGAAGAAGAAGGTGAACTCCAGGGACCTGAGCGGAGAAGCGACACATGCAGGATATCGGGCGCAGGATCTTAGTGACTCCCCGCACAGCGCATTATACACGGACAATGCACTTACATGCACCAGGAAGAAGAAGGTGAACTCCGGGACCTGAGCGGGGAAGCGACACATGCAGGATATCGGGGGCAGGATCTTAGTGACTCCCCGTACAGCGCATTATACACGGACAATGCAATTATATGCACCAGGAAGAAGAAGGTGAACTCCGGGGACCTGAGCGGGGAAGCGACACATGCAGGATATCGGGCGCAGGATCTTAGTGACTCCCCGCACAGCGCATTATACACGGACAATGCACTTACATGCACCAGGAAGAAGAAGGTGAACTCCGGGGACCTGAGCGGGGAAGCGACACATGCAGGATATCGGGAGCAGGATCTTAGTGACTCCCTGCACAGCGCATTATACACGGACAATGCACTTACATGCACCAGGAAGAAGAAGGTGAACTCCGGGGACCTGTGCGGGGAAGCGACACATGCAGGATATCGGGAGCAGGATCTTAGTGACTCCCTGCACAGCGCATTATACATGGACAATGCACTTACATGCACCAGGAAGAAGAAGGTGAACTCCAGGGACCTGAGCGGGGAAGCGACACATGCAGGATATGAGGCGCAGGATCTTAGTGACTCCCCGCACAGCGCATTATACACGGACAATGCACTTACATGCACCAGGAAGAAGAAGGTGAACTCCGGGACCTGAGCGGGGAAACGACACATGCAGGATATCGGACGCAGGATCTTAGTGACTCCCCGTACAGCGCATTACACACGGACAATGCACTTACATGCACCAGGCAGAAGAAGGTGAACTCCTGGGACCTGAGCGGGGAAGCGACACATGCAGGATATCGGGCGCAGGATCTTAGTGACTCCCCGTACAGCGCATTATACACGGACAATGCAATTATATGCACCAGGAAGAAGAAGGTGAACTCCGGGGACCTGAGCGGGGAAGCGACACATGCAGGATATCGGGCGCAGGATCTTAGTGACTCCCCGCACAGCGCATTATACACGGACAATGCACTTACATGCACCAGGAAGAAGAAGGTGAACTCCGGGACCTGAGCGGGGAAACGACACATGCAGGATATCGGACGCAGGATCTTAGTGACTCCCCACACATCGCATTATACACGGACAATGCACTTACATGCACCAGGAAGAAGAAGGTGAACTCCGGGGACCTGAGCGGGGAAGCGACACATGCAGGATATCGGACGCAGGATCTTAGTGACTCCCCACACATCGCATTATACACGGACAATGCACTTACATGCACCAGGAAGAAGAAGGTGAACTCCGGGACCTGAGCGGGGAAACGACACATGCAGGATATCGGACGCAGGATCTTAGTGACTCCCCACACATCGCATTATACACGGACAATGCACTTACATGCACCAGGAAGAAGAAGGTGAACTCCGGAGACCTGAGCGGGGAAGTGGCACATGCAGGATATCGGGCGCAGGATCTTAGTGACTCCCCGTACAGCGCATTACACACGGACAATGCACTTACATGCACCAGGCAGAAGAAGGTGAACTCCTGGGACCTGAGCGGGGAAGCGACACATGCAGGATATCGGGCGCAGGATCTTAGTGACTCCCCGTACAGCGCATTATACACGGACAATGCAATTATATGCACCAGGAAGAAGAAGGTGAACTCCGGGGACCTGAGCGGGGAAGCGACACATGCAGGATATCGGGCGCAGGATCTTAGTGACTCCCCGCACAGCGCATTATACACGGACAATGCACTTACATGCACCAGGAAGAAGAAGGTGAACTCCGGGGACCTGAGCGGGGAAGCGACACATGCAGGATATCGGGAGCAGGATCTTAGTGACTCCCTGCACAGCGCATTATACACGGACAATGCACTTACATGCACCAGGAAGAAGAAGGTGAACTCCGGGGACCTGTGCGGGGAAGCGACACATGCAGGATATCGGGAGCAGGATCTTAGTGACTCCCTGCACAGCGCATTATACACGGACAATGCACTTACATGCACCAGGAAGAAGAAGGTGAACTCCGGGGACCTGAGCGGGGAAGTGACACATGCAGGATATCGGGGGAAGGATCTTAGTGACTCCCCGCACAGCGCATTATACACGGACAATGCACTTACATGCACCAGGAAGAAGAAGGTGAACTCCAGGGACCTGAGCGGGGAAGTGACACATGCAGGATATCGGGCGCAGGATCTTAGTGACTCCCCGCACAGCGCATTATACACGGACAATGCACTTACATGCACCAGGAAGAAGAAGGTGAACTCCAGGGACCTGAGCTGGGAAGTAACACATGCAGGATATCGGGCGCAGGATCTTAGTGACTCCCAGCACAGCGCATTATACACAGACAATGCACTAACATGCACCAGGAAGAAGAAGGTGAACTCCAGGGACCTGAGCGGAGAAGCGACACATGCAGGATATCGGGCGCAGGATCTTAGTGACTCCCCGCACAGCGCATTATACACGGACAATGCACTTACATGCACCAGGAAGAAGAAGGTGAACTCCGGGACCTGAGCGGGGAAGCGACACATGCAGGATATCGGACGCAGGATCTTAGTGACTCCCCGTACAGCGCATTATACACGGACAATGCAATTATATGCACCAGGAAGAAGAAGGTGAACTCCAGGGACCTGAGCGGAGAAGCGACACATGCAGGATATCGGGCGCAGGATCTTAGTGACTCCCCGCACAGCGCATTATACACGGACAATGCACTTACATGCACCAGGAAGAAGAAGGTGAACTCCGGGACCTGAGCGGGGAAGCGACACATGCAGGATATCGGACGCAGGATCTTAGTGACTCCCCGTACAGCGCATTACACACGGACAATGCACTTACATGCACCAGGCAGAAGAAGGTGAACTCCTGGGACCTGAGCGGGGAAGCGACACATGCAGGATATCGGGCGCAGGATCTTAGTGACTCCCCGTACAGCGCATTATACACGGACAATGCAATTATATGCACCAGGAAGAAGAAGGTGAACTCCGGGGACCTGAGCGGGGAAGCGACACATGCAGGATATCGGGCGCAGGATCTTAGTGACTCCCCGCACAGCGCATTATACACGGACAATGCACTTACATGCACCAGGAAGAAGAAGGTGAACTCCGGGGACCTGAGCGGGGAAGCGACACATGCAGGATATCGGGAGCAGGATCTTAGTGACTCCCTGCACAGCGCATTATACACGGACAATGCACTTACATGCACCAGGAAGAAGAAGGTGAACTCCGGGGACCTGTGCGGGGAAGCGACACATGCAGGATATCGGGAGCAGGATCTTAGTGACTCCCTGCACAGCGCATTATACATGGACAATGCACTTACATGCACCAGGAAGAAGAAGGTGAACTCCAGGGACCTGAGCGGGGAAGCGACACATGCAGGATATGAGGCGCAGGATCTTAGTGACTCCCCGCACAGCGCATTATACACGGACAATGCACTTACATGCACCAGGAAGAAGAAGGTGAACTCCGGGACCTGAGCGGGGAAACGACACATGCAGGATATCGGACGCAGGATCTTAGTGACTCCCCGTACAGCGCATTACACACGGACAATGCACTTACATGCACCAGGCAGAAGAAGGTGAACTCCTGGGACCTGAGCGGGGAAGCGACACATGCAGGATATCGGGAGCAGGATCTTAGTGACTCCCTGCACAGCGCATTATACACGGACAATGCACTTACATGCACCAGGAAGAAGAAGGTGAACTCCGGGGACCTGAGCGGGGAAGTGACACATGCAGGATATCGGGGGAAGGATCTTAGTGACTCCCCGCACAGCGCATTATACACGGACAATGCACTTACATGCACCAGGAAGAAGAAGGTGAACTCCAGGGACCTGAGCGGGGAAGTGACACATGCAGGATATCGGGGGCAGGATCTTAGTGACTCCCCGCACAGCGCATTATACACGGACAATGCACTTACATGCACCAGGAAGAAGAAGGTGAACTCCAGGGACCTGAGCGGGGAAGCGACACATGCAGGATATCAGGTGCAGGATCTTAGTGACTCCCCGCACAGCGCATTATACACGGACAATACACTTACATGCACCAGGAAGAAGAAGGTGAACTCCAGGGACCTGAGCGGGGAAGTGACACATGCAGGATATCGGGCGCAGGATCTTAGTGACTCCCCGCACAGCGCATTATACACGGACAATGCACTTACATGCACCAGGAAGAAGAAGGTGAACTCCAGGGACCTGAGCGGGGAAGCGACACATGCAGGATATCGGGGGCAGGATCTTAGTGACTCCCCGCACAGCGCATTATACACGGACAATGCACTTACATGCACCAGGAAGAAGAAGGTGAACTCCGGGGACCTGAGCGGGGAAGCGACACGTCGGATAGGTAAGCAAATGTGCCCCAATGTGTGTGTTCAGTCTGTGGGGTCAGTGCTGAGTTGAGTTGGACTTTTCTGAAAACTCCCCCCTGGATAAAACACTTTATAAACAATGAACATTACCCCTTGGGTGAAACTCTCTCGGAAGGCTCCCCGGAACATGGCCACCATCCAGTCACAGTTTGCAATCAGAAGCGGCTTGTGGGCAGGCACGGGGCCGTCGTCCACTGTAAACACCACATCTGACGGGAGGACAGAGTCACGTTTAGTGGAGAGACAGACAAAACGACTAACAATACATCCCTGAGGACTTCATCTTGTGACAGCCTGTTCAGTTCTCTGTGGGACTCATCAGTGGAGGCACGGCCAATAGTAGTCAGCCTTCGACCTCGGGGAATAGCCTGGAATTAAACTAAAGTGACCATGGGCCCTTAACCTGCTCTGACCTTCTTATCCGTGCGATCACACTGTCCAAATCTCAAGATGAAGACGTCATCTTATAATCAACACTTCATTCCAGAAACCACGGAATCCACGTGGCCAAATCCTACACTCATGGGGTCTAAAAAGGACAAACTGTAAAGACCAAAACTCCTACCATGTAAACTACCCAGAAGTCTCTGCTCCTCAAAGGCTGACACTTATTGAGATCAACCCAAGTCCATACCAGAGAAGAGCCCTCGGTTCAGACACTCTCGAATCCGATTCACTCTCCTCACGTGAAAGGCTTTTGTGATCTCCTGGTTCATGAAGCCTTCTTTGTTCAGCAGGTTGGAAACCATCATGCGGAGGTCAAAGACCTCCAAGGCCTCGGCTATGATGGCGATCTGCATGAGTTCAGCCCTGCTCTGGTTTAGGTGTCCCGTGTACAGGTACTCCAGTACTGCCCTCAGCGGCTGCTCCTGGATCAGTGCGTCCATACGGATGACCATCATTGGCCTTTGACGTTCCATTAGCGGGTCTTCTACAATCTCCATCTGAACACTGACAAAGCCTCTACCCCAATCTGATAATCTCCTTCCCCAACCAAGAGGAACGTTCCCCCTACCAACATCACCATCGTCTTCCTCACAAGTCTTAGGGGTAAGGAGACATCCATTAAAGGCCCCGCATTTCTCATCCGTTGCAATGTTCCTGGTCCATGGACTCTGCTGTGTTGGCTTCTCATCAGTCGACTCCATAGGTGACAATGCTAATGTAAAGAGGTCATAAAATTTGGAACAGGCAGTGGCCAAATAGACTTTATGTGCAAAGATTTTCTGTCCATTTAGCAGCTGGAACACCACATCGGCACATAGAGGGGTGCAGAACAAGACATCAGGGCCTTGGCCATTGCATTGTGGGACATCGGGGAGATGTATGATGGGTGGGGGTGGCTTAGGAGGTAGGAACGGGGCTTGGAGCAATGGATGTTGAACTTTTTTTAAGTGAGACTTCCAAAACTGCAAATGTCTTCTGGAGATAAGGGCCGCCCGGATGGCATTGTCAAAGACGTCCTTCACCCCAAACTGCGCCACTACGCTGGTCTCATAGTAGGGGATGCCTAGATCCTTGGCCAACTCATGTCCAATCTCTGGGGACAGGATGTCTGTAGGTTTTATGGGTCTAAGACACAAACAAAAATAAAGTCTTAAATATCAGCAATAGATTTCATTGCCCCCAAAAGTTAGACGCGGCAAAACTCATGACTCACTTGGCCAGGGGGCGACGAGCACGATTCACAGCATCCAGATCAGCATAGCGGAGGTCCAGCTGACACCCCACCAAGACCACCGGAGTCCTGGGGCAGAAGTGCTTAATCTCAGGGATCCACATGCTCTTGACATGACGCAAAGAATAGGGGTTAGCCAAAGAGAAGCAAAGCACCACCACATCAGATCTGGGGAGGAGAGGAAGGAGAGATCAGACGAGACGAAGAAGGGGAGGAGAGGAAGGAGAGATCAGACGAGAAGAAGGAGGGGAGGAGAGGAAGGAGAGATCAGACGAGACGAAGAAGGGGAGGAGAGGAAGGAGAGATCAGACGAGACGAAGAAGGGGAGGAGAGGCAGGAGAGATCAGACGAGACGAAGAAGGGGAGGAGAGGCAGGAGAGATCAGACGAGACGAAGAAGGGGAGGAGAGGCAGGAGAGATCAGACGAGACGAAGAAGGGGAGGAGAGGCAGGAGAGATCAGACGAGACGAAGAAGGGGAGGAGAGGCAGGAGAGATCAGACGAGACGAAGAAGGGGAGGAGAGGCAGGAGAGATCAGACGAGAAGAAGAAGGGGAGGAGAGGAAGGAGAGATCAGACGAGAAGAAGGAGGGGAGGAGAGGCAGGAGAGATCAGACGAGACGAAGGAGGGGAGGAGAGGCAGGAGAGATCAGACGAGAAGAAGGAGGGGAGGAGAGGCAGGAGAGATCAGACGAGAAGAAGAAGGGGAGGAGAGGAAGGAGAGATCAGACAAGACGAAGGAGGGGAGGAGAGGCAGGAGAGATCAGACGAGACGAAGGAGGGGAGGAGAGGCAGGAGAGATCAGACGAGAAGAAGGAGGGGAATAGAGGCAGGAGAGATCAGACGAGAAGAAGGAGGGGAGGAGAGGCAGGAGAGATCAGACGAGAAGAAGGAGGGGAGGAGAGGCAGGAGAGATCAGACGAGAAGAAGGAGGGGAGGAGAGGCAGGAGAGATCAGACGAGAAGAAGAAGGGGAGGAGAGGAAGGAGAGATCAGACAAGACGAAGGAGGGGAGGAGAGGCAGGAGAGATCAGACGAGACGAAGGAGGGGAGGAGAGGCAGGAGAGATCAGACGAGAAGAAGGATGGGAGGAGAGGCAGGAGAGATCAGACGAGAAGAAGGAGGGGAGGAGAGGCAGGAGAGATCAGACGAGAAGAAGGAGGGGAGGAGAGGCAGGAGAGATCAGACGAGAAGAAGGAGGGGAGGAGAGGCAGGAGAGATCAGACGAGACGAAGGAGGGGAGGAGAGGAAGGAGAGATCAGACGAGACGAAGGAGGGGAGGAGAGGCAGGAGAGATCAGACGAGAAGAAGGAGGGGAGGAGAGGCAGGAGAGATCAGACGAGAAGAAGAAGGGGAGGAGAGGAAGGAGAGATCAGACAAGACGAAGGAGGGGAGGAGAGGCAGGAGAGATCAGACGAGACGAAGGAGGGGAGGAGAGGCAGGAAAGATCAGACGAGAAGAAGGAGGGGAGGAGAGGCAGGAGAGATCAGACGAGAAGAAGGAGGGGAGGAGAGGCAGGAGAGATCAGACGAGAAGAAGGAGGGGAGGAGAGGCAGGAGAGATCAGACGAGAAGAAGGAGGGGAGGAGAGGCAGGAGAGATCAGACGAGACGAAGGAGGGGAGGAGAGGAAGGAGAGATCAGACGAGACGAAGGAGGGGAGGAGAGGCAGGAGAGATCAGACGAGACGAAGGAGGGGAGGAGAGGCAGGAGAGATCAGACGAGACGAAGGAGGGGAGGAGAGGCAGGAGAGATCAGACGAGACGAAGGAGGGGAGGAGAGGCAGGAGAGATCAGACGAGAAGAAGGAGGGGAGGAGAGGAAGGAGAGATCAGACGAGAAGAAGGAGGGGAGGAGAGGAAGGAGAGATCAGACGAGAAGAAGAAGGGGAGGAGAGGAAGGAGAGATCAGACGAGACGAAGGAGGGGAGGAGAGGCAGGAGAGATCAGACGAGAAGAAGAAGGGGAGGAGAGGCAGGAGAGATCAGACGAGAAGAAGGAGGGGAGGAGAGGCAGGAGAGATCAGACGAGAAGAAGGAGGGGAGGAGAGGCAGGAGAGATCAGACGAGACGAAGGAGGGGAGGAGAGGCAGGAGAGATCAGACGAGACGAAGGAGGGGAGGAGAGGGAGGAGAGGAAGGAGAGATCAGACGAGACGAAGGAGGGGAGGAGAGGAAGGAGAGATCAGACAAGACGAAGGAGGGGAGGAGAGGCAGGAGAGATCAGACGAGAAGAAGGAGGGGAGGAGAGGCAGGAGAGATCAGACGAGAAGAAGGAGGGGAGGAGAGGCAGGAGAGATCAGACGAGAAGAAGGAGGGGAGGAGAGGCAGGAGAGATCAGACGAGAAGAAGGAGGAGAGGAGAGGCAGGAGAGATCAGACGAGAAGAAGGAGGGGAGGAGAGGCAGGAGAGATCAGACGAGAAGAAGGAGGGGAGGAGAGGCAGGAGAGATCAGACGAGAAGAAGAAGGGGAGGAGAGGAAGGAGAGATCAGACGAGAAGAAGGAGGGGAGGAGAGGAAGGAGAGATCAGACGAGAAGAAGGAGGGGAGGAGATGCAGGAGAGATCAGACGAGACGAAGGAGGGGAGAAGAGGAAGGAGAGATCAGACGAGAAGAAGGAGGGGAGGAGAGGAAGGAGAGATCAGACGAGAAGAAGGAGGGGAGGAGAGGAAGGAGAGATCAGACGAGAAGAAGGAGGGGAGGAGAGGCAGGAGAGATCAGACGAGACGAAGGAGGGGAGGAGAGGAAGGAGAGATCAGACGAGACGAAGGAGGGGAGGAGAGGAAGGAGAGATCAGACGAGAAGAAGGAGGGGAGGAGAGGAAGGAGAGATCAGACGAGAAGAAGGAGGGGAGGAGAGGCAGGAGAGATCAGACGAGACGAAGGAGGGGAGGAGAGGAAGGAGAGATCAGACGAGAAGAAGGAGGGGAGGAGAGGAAGGAGAGATCAGACGAGAAGAAGGAGGGGAGGAGAGGAAGGAGAGATCAGACGAGAAGAAGGAGGGGAGGAGAGGCAGGAGAGATCAGACGAGAAGAAGAAGGGGAGGAGAGGAAGGAGAGATCAGACGAGACGGCACAGAGGTAAGTACACGGCACAGGTAAGTACACGGCACAGAGGTACGAGGAGGCTGCGGCCAAAGCCCCCCTCAGGTAAGTACATGGCACAGAGGTACGAGGAGGCTGCGGCCAGAGCCCCCCTCAGGTAAGTACATGGCACAGAGGTACGAGGAGGCTGCGGCCTGAGCCCCCCTCAGGTAAGTACAGGGCACAGGTCCTGCAGGCTGCACCCCCAGAGAGGAGACCCCCATAATACAGTACCCCAATACACGACCACAGGAAGCTTAGAGATATTTGTCCCCAGACCTCAGCCTACTCGCCCCCGGGTCATTACCTGCAGCCCAACAACCCCCCACCCAAAGGGACAAGTCCTCCAGCCCCGCCCCTCGCCCCGCCCCCTCGCTCTCCCAGCACCGCCCCCTCGCCCACAAGTCCTCCAGCACCGCCCCTTCGCTCCCCCAGCCCCGCCCCCAAGCCCTCCAGCCCCGCCCCTCGCCCACAAGCCCCGCCCCCTCGCCCACAAGCCCCGCCCCCTCGCCCACAAGCCCTCCAGCCCCGCCCACAAGCCCTCCAGCCCCGCCCCCTCGCCCTCCAGCCCCGCCCACAAGCCCTCCAGCCCCCGCCCCCTCGTCCACAAGCCCTCCAGCCCCACCCCCTCGCCCACAAGCCCTCCAGCCCCACCCCCTCGCCCACAAGTCCTCCAGCCCCACCCCCTCGCCCACAAGTCCTCCAGCCCCGCTGGATCCTCACCTCCCATAAGCGAAGCGCCGGTCCTTGTGGTGATCTCCAAACGTGTCCCACAGTCTGAGGGAGATGCTGACCTCGTCCACCACATCGCGGGAGCGCTCCAAGACCTGCAGGGGGCGACACAAAGCTATAACCCCAGCACTGCAGGGTCAGGCGCTCAGCCATCGGTGGCCACTTACCTCTTGGCACACCCTGTACTGGTCTATGGCCCACACCGTGGGGACGTGGGTGGCCAGCAGCTGGTACTGGGTGAGGGTGGCGTTACAGGCGCGGGCGCAGATCAGCCGCGTCTTCCCCACAGCGTTGTCTCCCACCACCACACACTTAATGGTCTCCACATTGGGCCGCTCATAGTCCAGGTCAGTGTCCATCAAGATGGGTCTGCAAAGGGGTCACAGAGGAGAGAGTTACACCCGGCAGGGGGAGGAGCCAGTACAGAGACACCCTGCAGGGGGAGGAGCCAGTACAGAGACACCCTGCAGGGGGAGGAGCTAACAACTACAAAGAGAATAGGGCGATGAACACCAACATGTGCAGAAAGAAGAGGAAACAATAGACACCCAGCAGGGGGAGGAGCCAACAAAGTGACATCATGCAGACAGAAAACTGAGATACCCCACGTGCTCGGGCTCCTCCTCCCCCCGGGTGTCAGTACCGGGTGCTCGGGCTCCTCCCCCCCGGGTGTCAGTACCGGGTGCTCGGGCTCCTCCCCCCCGGGTGTCAGTACCGGGTGCTCGGGCTCCTCCCCCCCGGGTGTCAGTACCGGGTGCTCGGGCTCCTCCCCCCCGGGTGTCAGTACCGGGTGCTCGGGCTCCTCCCCCCGGGTGTCAGTACCGGGTGCTCGGGCTCCTCCCCCCCGGGTGTCAGTACCGGGTGCTCGGGCTCCTCCTCCCCCGGGTCTCAGTACCGGGTGCTCGGGCTCCTCCCCCCCGGGTCTCAGTACCGGGTGCTCGGGCTCCTCCTCCCCCGGGTCTCAGTACCGGCTGCTCGGGCTCCTCCTCCCCCCGGGTCTCAGTACCGGCTGCTCGGGCTCCTCCTCCCCCCGGGTCTCAGTACCGGGTGCTCGGGCTCCTCCTCCCCCCGGGTCTCAGTACCGGGTGCTCGGGCTCCTCCTCCCCCCGGGTCTCAGTACCGGGTGCTCGGGCTCCTCCTCCCCCCGGGTCTCAGTACTGGGTGCTCGGGCTCCTCCCCCCCGGGTGTCAGTACCGGGTGCTCGGGCTCCTCCTCCCCCCGGGTCTCAGTACCGGGTGCTCGGGCTCCTCCCCCCCCCGTGTCAGTACCGGGTGCTCGGGCTCCTCCTCCCCCCGGGTGTCAGTACCGGGTGCTCGGGCTCCTCCCCCCGGGTCTCAGTACCGGGTGCTCGGGCTCCTCCCCCCCGGGTCTCAGTACCGGGTGCTCGGGCTCCTCCCCCCCGGGTCTCAGTACCGGGTGCTCGGGCTCCTCCTCCCCCGGGTCTCAGTACCGGGTGCTCGGGCTCCTCCCCCGGGGTCTCAGTACCGGGTGCTCGGGCTCCTCCTCCCCCCGGGTGTCAGTACCGGGTGCTCGGGCTCCTCCCCCCCGGGTGCCAGTACCGGGTGCTCGGGCTCCTCCCCCCCCCGTGTCAGTACCGGGTGCTCGGGCTCCTCCTCCCCCCGGGTGTCAGTACCGGGTGCTCGGGCTCCTCCTCCCCCCGGGTGTCAGTACCGGGTGCTCGGGCTCCTCCCCCCCGGGTCTCAGTACCGGGTGCTCGGGCTCCTCCCCCCCGGGTCTCAGTACCGGGTGCTCGGGCTCCTCCCCCCCGGGTCTCAGTACCGGGTGCTCGGGCTCCTCCTCCCCCCGGGTCTCAGTACCGGGTGCTCGGGCTCCTCCTCCCCCCGGGTCTCAGTACCGGGTGCTCGGGCTCCTCCCCCGGGGTCTCAGTACCGGGTGCTCGGGCTCCTCCTCCCCCCGGGTGTCAGTACCGGGTGCTCGGGCTCCTCCCCCCCGGGTGCCAGTACCGGGTGCTCGGGCTCCTCCCCCCCCCGTGTCAGTACCGGGTGCTCGGGCTCCTCCTCCCCCCCGGGTGTCAGTACCGGGTGCTCGGGCTCCTCCCCCCCGGGTGCCAGTACCGGGTGCTCGGGCTCCTCCCCCCCCCGTGTCAGTACCGGGTGCTCGGGCTCCTCCCCCCCGGGTCTCAGTACCGGGTGCTCGGGCTCCTCCCCCCCGGGTCTCAGTACCGGGTGCTCGGGCTCCTCCCCCCCGGGTCTCAGTACCGGGTGCTCGGGCTCCTCCTTCCCCCGGGTCTCAGTACCGGGTGCTCGGGCTCCTCCCCCCGGGTCTCAGTACCGGGTGCTCGGGCTCCTCCCCCCCGGGTCTCAGTACCGGGTGCTCGGGCTCCTCCCCCGGGGTCTCAGTACCGGGTGCTCGGGCTCCTCCCCCCCGGGTGTCAGTACCGGGTGCTCGGGCTCCTCCCCCGGGTCTCAGTACCGGGTGCTCGGGCTCCTCCCCCCCGGGTGTCAGTACCGGGCGCTCGGGCTCCTCCCCCCGGGTGTCAGTACCGGGTGCTCGGGCTCCTCCCCCCCGGGTGTCAGTACCGGGTGCTCGGGCTCCTCCCCCCCGGGTGTCAGTACCGGGTGCTCGGGCTCCTCCCCCCCGGGTGTCAGTACCGGGTGCTCGGGCTCCTCCCCCCCGGGTGTCAGTACCGGGTGCTCGGGCTCCTCCTCCCCCGGGTCTCAGTACCGGGTGCTCGGGCTCCTCCCCCCCGGGTGTCAGTACCGGGTGCTCGGGCTCCTCCTCCCCCCGGGTGTCAGTACCGGGTGCTCGGGCTCCTCCTCCCCCCGGGTGTCAGTACCGGGTGCTCGGGCTCCTCCCCCCGGGTCTCAGTACCGGGTGCTCGGGCTCCTCCCCCCCGGGTCTCAGTACCGGGTGCTCGGGCTCCTCCTCCCCCCGGGTCTCAGTACCGGGTGCTCGGGCTCCTCCTCCCCCCGGGTCTCAGTACCGGGTGCTCGGGCTCCTCCCCTGGGGTCTCAGTACCGGGTGCTCGGGCTCCTCCTCCCCCCGGGTGTCAGTACCGGGTGCTCGGGCTCCTCCCCCCCGGGTGCCAGTACCGGGTGCTCGGGCTCCTCCCCCCCCCGTGTCAGTACCGGGTGCTCGGGCTCCTCCTCCCCCCCGGGTGTCAGTACCGGGTGCTCGGGCTCCTCCCCCCCGGGTGCCAGTACCGGGTGCTCGGGCTCCTCCCCCCCCCGTGTCAGTACCGGGTGCTCGGGCTCCTCCCCCCGCGTGTCAGTACCGGGTGCTCGGGCTCCTCCCCCCCCGGGTCTCAGTACCGGGTGCTCGGGCTCCTCCCCCCCGGGTCTCAGTACCGGGTGCTCGGGCTCCTCCCCCCCGGGTCTCAGTACCGGGTGCTCGGGCTCCTCCTTCCCCCGGGTCTCAGTACCGGGTGCTCGGGCTCCTCCCCCCCGGGTCTCAGTACCGGGTGCTCGGGCTCCTCCCCCCGGGTCTCAGTACCGGTGCTCGGGCTCCTCCCCCGGGGTCTCAGTACCGGGTGCTCGGGCTCTCCCCCCGGGTGTCAGTACCGGGTGCTCGGGCTCCTCCCCGGGTCTCAGTACCGGGTGCTCGGGCTCCTCCCCCCGGGTGTCAGTACCGGGTGCTCGGGCTCCTCCCCCCCGGGTGTCAGTACCGGGTGCTCGGGCTCCTCCCCCCGGGTGTCAGTACCGGGTGCTCGGGCTCCTCCCCCCCGGGTGTCAGTACCGGGTGCTCGGGCTCCTCCCCCCGGGTGTCAGTACCGGGTGCTCGGGCTCCTCCCCCCCGGGTGTCAGTACCGGGTGCTCGGCTCCCGCCTCCTCCGGTCTCCTCTCATGGTCTCCGGCCTCTCCTTTCCCGGGCACCGGAGGAACTGCACAACGAGACGTCAAAACCTGGGCGGGGCCTCAGACAGAAAAGGCGGGGCTTCCTGTAAGGGGCGGGGACCTCAAGATGGGATGGAAAAAGAATAACATGTGGAGGAGGAGAGAGGGAGGAGAGTGGGAGGAGAGGGGTGCGGCCTAGATGTCAGTACCCACCCACCATTCCGGATTTCAGCGTAAGAGGAGGAGGAGGAGGACAGAGGGACAGGAGGAGGAGGAGGAGGAGGACAGAGGGACAGGAGGAGGACAGAGGGACAGGAGGAGGAGGAGGACGACAGAGGGACAGGAGGAGGAGGAGAGGAGGACGACGACAGAGGGACAGGAGGAGGAGGAGGAGGACGACGACAGAGGGACAGGAGGAGGAGGAGGGAGGACGACAGGGACAGAGGGACAGGAGGAGGAGGAGGAGGACGACAGAGGGACAGGAGGAGGAGGAGGACAGAGGGACAGGAGGAGGAGGAGGAGGAGGACAGAGGGACAGGAGGAGGAGGAGGAGGAGGACAGAGGGACAGGAGG